>NW_025747149.1:0-67903 GCF_021184085.1 Oncorhynchus gorbuscha
TAACCAGCTGATTATTATGTATAGTAGTAGTACCCAGGGGGCAGTGTAACCAGCTGATTATTATGTATAGTAGTAGTACCATCAACAGACAACAGGGGCAGTGTAACCAGCTGATTATTATGTATAGTAGTAGTACCATCAACAGACAGCAGGGGGCAGTGTAACCAGCTGATTATTATGTATAGTAGTAGTACCATCAGACAGCAGGGGGCAGTGTAACCAGCTGATTATTATGTATAGTAGTAGTCAACCACCACCAGTAGTAGTACCATCAGGGGCAGTGTAACCAGCTGATTATTATGTATAGTAGTAGTACCATCAGGGGCAGTGTAACCAGCTGATTATTATGTATAGTAGTAGTACCATCAACAGACAGCTGATTATTATGTATAGTAGTAGGGGCAGTGTAACCAGCTGATTATTATGTATAGTAGTAGTACCATCCAGACAGGGGGCAGTGTAACCAGCTGGATTATTATGTATAGTAGTAGTACCATCAGGGGCAGTGTAACCAGCTGATTATTATGTATAGTAGTAGTACCATCAGGGGGCAGTGTAACCAGCTGATTATTATGTATAGTAGTAGTACCATCAACAGACAGCAGGGGGCAGTGTAACCAGCTGATTATTATGTATAGTAGTAGTACCATCAGGGGGCAGTGTAACCAGCTGATTATTATGTATATTAGTAGTAGTACCATCAACAGACAGCAGGGGGCAGTGTAACCAGCTGATTATTATGTATAGTAGTAGTACCATCAACAGGGGGCAGTGTAACCAGCTGATTATTATGTATAGTAGTAGTACCATGTAACCAGCAGTGATTATTATGTATAGTAGTAGTACCATCAGGGGGCAGTGTAACCAGCTGATTATTATGTATAGTAGTAGTACCATCCAGACAGGGGGCAGTGTAACCAGCTGATTATTATGTATAGTAGTAGTACCATCAGGGGGCAGTGTAACCAGCTGATTATTATGTATAGTAGTAGTACCATCAACAGACAGCAGGGGGCAGTGTAACCAGCTGATTATTATGTATAGTAGTAGTACCATCAGGGGGCAGTGTAACCAGCTGATTATTATGTATAGTAGTAGTACCATCAGGGGGCAGTGTAACAGCTGATTATTATGTATAGTAGTAGTACCAGGGGGCAGTGTAACCAGCTGATTATTATGTATAGTAGTAGTACCATCAAGGGGGCAGACTGATTATTATGTATAGTAGTAGCAGGGGGCAGTGTAACCAGCTGCAGTTATTATGTATGTAGTAGTAGTACCATCAGGGGGCAGTGTAACCAGCTGATTATTATGTATAGTAGTAGTACCATCAACAGACAGCAGGGGGCAGTGTAACCAGTGATTATTATGTATAGTAGTAGTACCATCAACAGACAGCAGGGGGCAGTGTAACCAGGTGATTATTATGTATAGTAGTAGTACCATCAACAGACAGCAGGGGCAGTGTAACCAGCTGATTATTATGTATAGTAGTAGTACCATCAACAGACAGCAGGGGCAGTGTAACCAGCTGATTATTATGTATAGTAGTAGTACCATCAACAGGGGGCAGTGTAACCAGCTGATTATTATGTATAGTAGTAGTACCATCAACAGACATCAGGGGGCAGTGTAACCAGCTGATTATTATGTATAGTAGTAGTACCATACCAGCAGGGGGCAGTGTAACCAGCTGATTATTATGTATAGTAGTAGTACCATCAACAGACAGCAGGGGGCAGTGTAACCAGCTGATTATTATGTATAGTAGTAGTACCATCAGGGGGCAGTGTAACCAGCTGATTATTATGTATAGTAGTAGTACCATCAGCAGTGTAACCAGCTGATTATTATGTATAGTAGTAGTACCATAAGACAGCAGGGGGCAGTGTAACCAGCTGATTATTATGTATAGTAGTAGTACCATCAAGGGGGCAGTGTAACCAGCTGATTATTATGGGGCAGTAGTACCATAACAGTGTAACCAGCTGATTATTATGTATAGTAGTAGTACCATCAGGGGGCAGTGTAACCAGCTGATTATTATGTATAGTAGTAGTACCATCAGGGGGCAGTGTAACCAGCTGATTATTATGTATAGTAGTAGTACCATCAGGGGGAAGTGTAACCAGCTGATTATTATGTATAGTAGTAGTACCATCAGGGGGCAGTGTAACCAGCTGATTATTATGTATAGTAGTAACCATCAGAGGGGGCAGTGTAACCATTATTATGTATAGTAGTAGTACCATCAACAGACAGCAGGGGGCAGTGTAACCAGCTGATTATTATGTATAGTAGTAGTACCATCAGCAGACAGCAGGGGGCAGTGTAACCAGCTGGTTATTATGTATAGTAGTAGTACCATCAACAGACAGCAGGGGGGGCTGATTATTATGTATAGTAGTGTAACCAGCTGGGTATTATGTACAGTAGTAGTACCATCAGGGGGCAGTGTAACCAGCTGGTTACTATGTATAGTAGTAGTACCATCAGGGGGCAGTGTAACCAGCTGATTATTATGTATAGTAGTAGTACCATATGTACAGTAGTAGTACCATCAGGGGGCAGTGTAACCAGCTGGTTACTATGTACAGTAGTAGTACCATCAGGGGGCAGTGTAACCAGCTGATTATTATGTATAGTAGTAGTACCATCAGGGGGCAGTGTAACTAGGTGATTATTATGTATAGTAGTAGTACCATCAGCAGACAGCAGGGGGCAGTGTAACCAGCTGATTATTATGTATAGTAGTAGTACCATCAGCAGACAGCAGGGGGCAGTGTAACCAGCTGATTATTATGTATAGTAGTAGTACCATCAACAGACAGCAGGGGGCAGTGTAACCAGCTGATTATTATGTATAGTAGTAGTACCAGCAGGGGGCAGTGTAACCAGCTGATTATTATGTATAGTAGTAGTACCATCAGGGGGCAGTGTAACTAGGTGATTATTATGTATAGTAGTAGTACCATCAGCAGACAGCAGGGGGCAGTGTAACCAGCTGATTATTATGTATAGTAGTAGTACCATCAGCAGACAGCATGGGGCAGTGTAACCAGCTGATTATTATGTATAGTAGTAGTACCATCAGCAGACAGCAGGGGGCAGTGTAACCAGCTGATTATTATGTATAGTAGTAGTACCATCAGGGGGCAGTGTAACCAGCTGATTATTATGTATAGTAGTAGTACCATCAGGGGGCAGTGTATCCACCTGATTATTATGTATAGTAGTAGTACCATCAGGGGGCAGTGTAACCAGCTGATTATTATGTATAGTAGTAGTACCATCAGGGGGCAGTGTAACCAGCTGATTATTATGTATAGTAGTAGTACCATCAGGGGGCAGTGTAACCAGCTGATTATTATGTATAGTAGCAGTACCATCAGGGGGCAGTGTAACCAGCTGATTATTATGTATAGTAGTAGTACCATCAACAGACAGCAGGGGGCAGTGTAACCAGCTGATTATTATGTATAGTAGTAGTACCATCAGCAGACAGCAGGGGGCAGTGTAACCAGCTGGTTATTATGTACAGTAGTAGTACCATCAGGGGCAGTGTAACCAGCTGATTATTATGTATAGTAGTAGTACCATCAACAGACAGCAGGGGGCAGTGTAACTAGCTGATTATTATGTATAGTAGTAGCACCATCAACAGACAGCAGGGGGCAGTGTAACCAGCTGATTATTATGTATAGTAGTAGTACCATCAGCAGACAGCAGGGAGCAGTGTAACCAGCTGATTATTATGTATAGTAGTAGTACCATCAGGGGGCAGTGTAACCAGCTGATTATTATGTATAGTAGTAGTACCATCAGGGGGCAGTGTAACCAGCTGGTTATTATGTATAGTAGTAGTACCATCAGGGGGCAGTGTAACCAGCTGATTATTATGTACAGTAGTAGTACCATCAGGGGGCAGTGTAACCAGCTGGTTATTATGTATAGTAGAGGTACCATCAGCAGACAGCAGGGGGCAGTGTAACCAGCTGATTATTATGTATAGTAGTAGTACCATCAGGGGGCATTGTAACTAGCTGATTATTATGTATAGTAGTAGTACCATCAACAGACAGCAGGGGGCAGTGTAACCAGCTGGTTATTATGTATAGTAGTAGTACCATCAGGGGGCAGTGTAACCAGCTGATTATTATGTATAGTAGTAGTACCATCAGGGGGCAGTGTAACTAGCTGGTTATTATGTATAGTAGTAGTACCATCAACAGACAGCAGGGGGCAGTGTAACCAGCTGATTATTATGTATAGTAGTAGTACCATCAGGGGGCAGTGTAACCAGCTGATTATTATGTATAGTAGTAGTACCATCAACAGACAGCAGGGGGCAGTGTAACCAGCTGATTATTATGTATAGTAGTAGTACCATCAACAGACAACAGGGGGCAGTGTAACTAGCTGATTATTATGTATAGTAGTAGTACCATCAGGGGCAGTGTAACCAGCTGATTATTATGTATAGTAGCAGTACCATCAGCAGACAGCAGGGGGCAGTGTAACCAGCTGATTATTATGTATAGTAGCAGTACCATCAGGGGGCAGTGTAACCAGCTGATTATTATGTATAGTAGTAGTACCATCAGGGGGCAGTGTAACCAGCTGATTATTATGTATAGTAGTAGTACCATCAGGGGGCAGTGTAACCAGCTGATTATTATGTCCAGTTTCAACTGTTCTGCATTATTATTATTTGACCATGCTGGTCATTTATGAACATTTGAACATCTTGGTCATGTTCTGTTACAATCTCTACCCGGCACAGCCAGAAGAGGACTGGCCACCCCACATAGCCCGGTTCCTCTCTAGGTTTCTTCCTAGGTTTTGGCCTTTCTAGGGAGTTTTTCCTAGCCACTGTGCTTTTACACCTGCATTGTTTGCTGTTTGGGGTTTTAGGCTGGGTTTCTGTACAGCACTTTGAGATATCAGCTGATGTACGAAGGGCTATATAAATAAATTTGATTTGATTTGATTTGATTTGATATAGTAGTAGTACCATCAGGGGGCAGTGTAACCAGCTGAGTATTATGTATAGTAGTAGTACCATCAGGGGGCAGTGTAACCAGCTGATTATTATGTATAGTAGTAGTACCATCAGCAGACAGCAGGGGGCAGTGTAACCAGTTGGTTATTATGTATAGTAGTAGTACCATCAGGGGGCAGTGTAACCAGCTGATTATTATGTATAGTAGTAGTACCATCAACAGACAGCAGGGGGCAGTGTAACCAGCATGCAGTGTTATTATGTATAGTAGTAGTACCATCAGGGGGCAGTGTAACCAGCTGATTATTATGTATAGTAGTAGTACCATCAACAGACAGCAGGGGGCAGTGTAACCAGCTGATTATTATGTATAGTAGTAGTACCATCAGGGGGCAGTGTAACCAGCTGATTATTATGTATAGTAGTAGTACCATCAACAGACAGCAGGGGGCAGTGTAACCAGCTGATTATTATGTATAGTAGTAGTACCATCAGGGGGCAGTGTAACCAGCTGATTATTATGTATAGTAGTAGTACCATCAGGGGGCAGTGTAACCAGCTGGTTATTATGTATAGTAGTAGTACCATCAACAGACAGCAGGGGGCAGTCTCACAGTTAATGAAACCTTTCTCTCTTTCCCACAATCTCTCGGTCTCCCTCTCTCTCCCTCTCTCAGGCCACCTATGTGTTGCTGGCATTGGCTTGGGTGTTTGTACCAGTCTATGTGTCTTCAGGGGTGAGTTAACACACACACACACACACACACACACACACACACACACACACACACACACACACACACACACACACACACACACACACACACACACACACACACACACACACACACACACACACACACACACACACACACACACACAGTCAGAGTGTGTACCTGCACCCTTTCCTGCGTGTTGCAGCTCGTTGAAGAATTGTTTGACCTGAACATTCCTCTGCTGGGCGTCTCTCTGAAACAGTGTTTGTTCCAGATCGTGACCATGCCGGAGTACCTGGGTCGTCGGTTCGGAGGGGAGAGGATCAGAACCTACCTGTCTGTTCTCTCTCTGATGCTGTCTGTCTTCACCAAGATATCAGTATGATATATCACACCACACAGCCCTGTCTGTTCTCTCTCTGATGCTGTCTGTCTTCACCAGGATATCAGTATGATATATCACACAGCCCTGTCTGTTCTCTCTCTCTGATGCTGTCTGTCTTCACCAGGATATCAGTATGATATATCACAACACACAGCCCTGTCTGTTCTCTCTCTGATGCTGTCTGTCTTCACCAGGATATCAGTATTATATATCACACAGCCCTGTCTGTTCTCTCTCTGATGCTGTCTGTCTTCACCAGGATATCAGTATGATATATCACACAGCCCTGTCTGTTCTCTCTCTGATGCTGTCTGTCTTCACCAGGATATCAGTATGATATATCACAACACACAGCCCTGTCTGTTCTCTCTCTGATGCTGTCTGTCTTCACCAGGATATCAGTATGATATATCACACAGCCCTGTCTGTTCTCTCTCTGATGCTGTCTGTCTTCACCAGGATATCAGTATGATATATCACACAGCCCTGTCTGTTCTCTCTCTCTGATGCTGTCTGTCTTCACCAGGATATCAGTATGATATATCACACAGCCCTGTCTGTTCTCTCTCTGATGCTGTCTGTCTTCACCAGGATATCAGTATGATATATCACACAGCCCTGTCGTTGTTCTGGTGTCACTAAATAGACTGTCATTGTCTCAGAGGTCAGAACACAATTACTATGACAACGGGTGACCTGATTTCTCTATTTTTTGCTCTCTCCCTCATCTCTCTCCCATCCCTCCTCTTTCTCTAATCCCCTCCTCTCTCTCCTATTTCTCCTCCCTCTCTCCCCCTCTCCTCCCTACCCGTCCTCTCTCTCCTCCTTCCCCCTCCTCTCTCGCTCTCTCCTCCCTCTCTCTCTCTCTCTCTCTCTCTCTCTCTCTCTCTCTCTCTCTCTCTCTCTCTCTCCTCCTCTTTCCCTCCTCTCCTCCCTCCTCCCTCCCCTCTCTCCTCCCTCCCCCCATCTCCTCCCTACCCCTCCTCTCTCTCTCCTCCCTCCCCCTCATCTCTCTTTCTCCTCCCTCTCCTCCCTCTCTCCCTCCCTCCCCCTCCTCTCTCTCCTCCCTCCCCCTCCTCTCTCTCCTCCCTCCCCCTCCTCTCTCTCTCCTCCCTCCCTCCTCCCTCTTTCCTCCCTACCCCTCCTCTCCCCCTCCTCTCCCTCCCCCTCCTCTCTCTCGTCTCCCTACCCCCTCTCCTCCCTCCCCCTCCTCTCTCTCGTCTCCCTCCATCAGACAGACCTGTACTCAGGGGCGTTGTTTGTCCAGGTGTGTTTAGGATGGAACCTGTACCTGTCTACTGTCCTCATGCTGGTGGTCACTGCCCTCTACACTATAGCAGGTCTATATACTATATTCTATACTATATTCTACTATCCCTCCTCTCCCTCTACACTATAGCAGGTCTATATACTATATTCTATACTATATTCTACTAGCCCTCCTCTACACTATAGCCTCTACACTATAGCAGGTCTATATACTATATTCTATACTATATTCTACTAGCCCTCCTCTCCCTCTACACTATAGCAGGTCTATATACTATATTCTATACTATATTCTACTAGCCCTCCTCTCCCTCTACACTATAGCAGGTCTATATACTATATTCTATACTATATTCTACTATCCCTCCTCTCCCTCTACACTATAGCAGGTCTATATACTATATTCTATACTATATTCTACTAGCAGGTCTATATACTATATTCTATACTATATTCCTAGCCCTCCTCTCCCTCTACACTATAGCAGGTCTATATACTATATTCTATACTATATTCTACTAGCCCTCCTCTCCCTCTACACTATAGCAGGTCTATATACTATATTCTATACTATATTCTACTAGCCCTCCTCTCCCTCTACACTATAGCAGGTCTATATACTATATTCTATACTATATTCTACTAGCCCTCCTCTCCCTCTACACTATAGCAGGTCTATATACTATATTCTACTAGCCCTCCTCTCCCTCTACACTATAGCAGGTCTATATACTATATTCTACTAGCCCTCCTCTCCCTCTACACTATAGCAGGTCTATATACTATATTCTATACTATATTCTACTAGCCCTCCTCTCCCTCTACACTATAGCAGGTCTATATACTATATTCTATACTATATTCTACTAGCCCTCCCTCCCTACACTATAGCAGGTCCTCTACACTATAGCTATAGGTCTATATACTATATTCTATACTATATTCTACTAGCCCTCCCTCCTCTACACTATAGCAGGTCTATATACTATATTCTACTATACACTATAGGTCTATATACTATATTCTATACTATATTCTACTAGCCCTCCTCTCCCTCTACACTATAGCAGGTCTATATACTATATTCTATACTATATTCTACTATTCTACACTATAGCAGGTCTATATACTATATTCTATACTATATTCTACTATCCCTCCTCCCTCTACACTATAGCAGGTCTATATACTATATTCTATACTATATAGCAGGTCTATATACTATATTCTATACTATATTCTACTAGCCCTCCTCCCTCTACACTATAGCAGGTCTATATACTATATTCTATACTATATTCTACTAGCCCTCCTCTCCCTCTACACTATAGCAGGTCTATATACTATATTCTATACTATATTCTACTATCCCTCCTCAGACCCTCTACACTATAGCAGGTCTATATACTATATTCTATACTATATTCTACTATCCCTCCTCTCCCTCTACACTATAGCAGGTCTATATACTATATTCTATACTATATTCTACTATCCTCCTCTCCCTCTACACTATAGCAGGTCTATATACTATATTCTATACTATATTCTACTAGCCCTCGTCTCCCTCCATCAGACAGACCTACTCAGGGGCCTCCAGGTGTGTTTAGGATACACTATAGCAGGTCTCTATACTATATTCTACTATATTCTACTATCCCTCCTCTCCCTCTACACTATAGCAGGTCTATATACTATATTCTATACTATATTCTACTAGCCCTCCTCTCCCTCTACACTATAGCAGGTCTATATACTATATTCTATACTATATTCTACTAGCCCTCCTCTCCCTCTACACTATAGCAGGTCTATATACTATATTCTATACTATATTCTACTAGCCCTCCTCTCCCTCTACACTATAGCAGGTCTATATACTATATTCTATACTATATTCTACTATCCCTCCTCTCCCTCTACACTATAGCAGGTCTATATACTATATTCTATACTATATTCTACTATCCCTCCTCTCCCTCTACACTATAGCAGGTCTATATACTATATTCTATACTATATTCTACTAGCCCTCCTCTCTCTCGTCTCCCTACCCCCTCTCCTCCCTCCCCCTCCTCTCTCTCGTCTCCCTCCATCAGACAGACCTGTACTCAGGGGCGTTGTTTGTCCAGGTGTGTTTAGGATGGAACCTGTACCTGTCTACTGTCCTCATGCTGGTGGTCACTGCCCTCTACACTATAGCAGGTCTATATACTATATTCTATACTATATTCTACTATCCCTCCTCTCCCTCTACACTATAGCAGGTCTATATACTATATTCTATACTATATTCTACTAGCCCTCCTCTCCCCCTCCCTCTCCTCCCTCCCCCTCCTCTCTCTCGTCTCCCTCCATCAGACAGACCTGTACTCAGGGGCGTTGTTTGTCCAGGTGTGTTTAGGATGGAACCTGTACCTGTCTACTGTCCTCATGCTGGTGGTCACTGCCCTCTACACTATAGCAGGTCTATATACTATATTCTATACTATATTCTACTATCCCTCCTCTCCCTCTACACTATAGCAGGTCTATATACTATATTCTATACTATATTCTACTATCCCTCCTCTCCCTCTACACTATAGCAGGTCTATATACTATATTCTATACTATATTCTACTAGCCCTCCTCTCCCTCTACACTATAGCAGGTCTATATACTATATTCTATACTATATTCTACTATCCCTCCTCTCCCTCTACACTATAGCAGGTCTATATACTATATTCTATACTATATTCTACTAGCCCTCCTCTCCCTCTACACTATAGCAGGTCTATATACTATATTCTATACTATATTCTACTATCCCTCCTCTCCCTCTACACTATAGCAGGTCTATATACTATATTCTATACTATATTCTACTAGCCCTCCTCTCCCTCTACACTATAGCAGGTCTATATACTATATTCTACTATCCCTCCTCTCCCTCTACACTATAGCAGGTCTATATAGTATATTCTATACTATATTCTACTATCCCTCCTCTCCCTCTACACTATAGCAGGTCTATATACTATATTCTATACTATATTCTACTAGCCCTCCTCTCCCTCTACACTATAGCAGGTCTATACACTATATTCTATACTATATTCTACTATCCCTCCTCTCCCTCTACACTATAGCAGGTCTATACACTATATTATATACTATATTCTACTAGCCCTCCTCTCCGTCTACACTATAGCAGGTCTATACACTATATTCTATACTATATTCTACTAGCCCTCCTCTCCCTCTACACTATAGCAGGTCTATACACTATATTCTATACTATATTCTACTAGCCCTCCTCTCCCTCTACACTATAGCAGGTCTATACACTATATTCTATACTATCTTCTATACTATATTCTATACACTATATTCTATACTATATTCTACTATCCCTCCTCTACCTCTACACTACAGCAGGTCTATATACTATATTCTATACTATATTCTACAAGCCTTAGTTCCCTTTACACTACAGCAGGTCTATACACTATATTCTACAAGCCTTAGTTCCCTCTACACTATAGCAGGTCTATCCACTATATTCCATACTATATTCTACAAGCCTTAGTTCCCTCCATCTCTGTCTTCATCAGGTGGTCTGGCTGCTGTCATCTATACAGACACTCTGCAGACCTTCGTCATGATTATAGGAGCAATCATCCTCACCATCACAGGTACACACACACACACACACACACACACACACACACACACACACACACACACACACACACACACACACACACACACACACACACACACACACACACACACACACACACACACACACACACACACACACACACACACACACACACACACACTATCATCCTCACCATCACAGGTACACAGACACACTATCATCCTCACCATCACAGGTACACACACACACTATCATTCTCACCATCACCCTAACTTCACCAGCGTCTGTCTGTCTGTCTGTCTGTCTGTCTGTCTGTCTGTCTGTCTGTCTGTCTGTCTGTCTGTCTGTCTGTCTGTCTGTCTGTCTGTCTGTCTGTCTGTCTGTCTGTCTGTCCCGCCCGCCTGCCCGCCCGCCCGCCTGCCCCTCCAGCGTTCAACCAGATTGGAGGCTACAGTAACTTGGAGAGAGTTTACCAGGCAGCCATCCCTTCTAAGGTGAGTCAACAGCAACTTCCACTATCATGTGCAGTAATAATGTTGTTATTATCATAGGCATTAGTGTTATTATTATTATAGTTATTAATGTTATTATCATAGTTATTAATGGTATTATTATCATATTTATGAATGTTATTATTATTATAGTTATTAATGCTATTATCATAGTTATGAATGTTAATATCATAGTTATTAATGTTATTATCATAGTTATTAATGTTATTATTATCATAGTTATTAATGTTATTATTATCATAGTTATTAATGTTGTTATTATCATAGTTATTAATGTTATTATTATCATAGGCACTAATGTTATTATTATCATAGTTATTAGTGTTATTATTATCATAGTTATTAATGTTATTATTATCATAGGCAGTAATGTTATTATTATCATAGTTATTAATGTTATTATTATCATAGTTATTAATGTTATTATCATAGTTATTAATGTTATTATTATCATAGGCACTAATGTTATTATTGTCATAGTTATTAGTGTTATTATTATCATAGTTATTAATGTTATTATTATCATAGGCATTAATGTTATTATTATCATAGTTATTAATGTTGTTATTATCATAGTTATTCATGTTGTTATTATCATAGTTATTAATGTTATTATCATAGTTAGTACTGTTATTATTATCATAGTTATTAAAGTTGTTATCATAGTTATTAATGTCACTATTATCATAGGTATTAATGTTATTATCATAGTTATTAATGTTATTATCATAGTTATTAATGTTATTATCATAGTCATTAATGTTGTTATTATCATAGTTATTAATGTTATTATTATCATAGGCATTAATGTTATTATCACAGTTATTAATGTCATTATCATAGTTATTAATGTTATTATTATCATAGTTATTAATGTTATTATTATAGTTATTCATGTTATTATCATAGGTATTAATGCTGTTATTATCATAGGTATTAATGTTATTATCATAGTCATTAATGTTATTTTTATAGTCATTAATGTTATTATTATAGTCATTAATGTTATTATCATAGGTATTAATGTTATTATCAGTAGTATAGTATTATAATAGTAGTAGTACTATAGCAGTAGTAATGTTATTATCAGTATTATAATAGTAGTAATGTTATTATCAGTAGTAATAATATTATAGTAGTAGTAGTACTATAGCAGTAGTAGTGTTATTATCAGTAGTAATAATATCATAATAGTAGTAGTACTATAGCAGTAGTAGTGTTATTATCAGTAGTAATAATATCATAATAGTAATAGTATTATAATAGTAGTAGTGTTATTATCAGTATTATAATAGTAGTAATGTTATTATCAGTAGTAAAAATATCATAATAGTAGTAGTACTATAGCAGTAGTAGTGTTATTATCAGTATTATAATAGTAGTAATGTTATTATCAGTAGTAATAATATCATAATAGTAGTAGTACTATAGCAGTAGTAGTGATATTATCAGTATTATAATAGTACTAATGTTATTATCAGTAGTAATAATATCATAATAGTAGTAGTACTATAGCAGTAGTAGTGTTATTATCAGTATTATAATAGTAGTAATGTTATTATCAGTAGTAATAATATTATAGTAGTAGTACTATAGCAGTAGTAATGTTATTATCAGTAGTAATAGTATTATAATAGTAGTAGTGTTATCAGTAGTAATAGTATTATAATAGTAGTAGTACTATAACAGTAGTAATGCTATTATCAGTAGTAATAGTATTATAATAGTAGTAGTACTATAACAGTAGTAATGCTATTATCAGTAGTAATAGTATTATAGTAGTAGTAGTGTTATCAGTAGTAATAGTATTATAATAGTAGTAGTACTATAACAGTAGTAGTGTTATTATCAGTATTATAATAGTAGTAATGTTATTATCAGTAGTAATAATATTATAGTAGTAGTACTATAGCAGTAGTAATGTTATTATCAGTAGTAATAGTATTATAATAGTAGTAGTGTTATCAGTAGTAATAGTATTATAATAGTAGTAGTACTATAACAGTAGTAATGCTATTATCAGTAGTAATAGTATTATAATAGTAGTAGTACTATAACAGTAGTAATGCTATTATCAGTAGTAATAGTATTATAGTAGTAGTAGTGTTATCAGTAGTAATAGTATTATAATAGTAGTAGTACTATAACAGTAGTAATGCTATTATCAGTAGTAATAGTATTATAATAGTAGTAGTACTATAACAGTAGTAATGCTATTATCAGTAGTAATAGTATTATAGTAGTAGTAGTGTTATCAGTAGTAATAGTATTATAATAGTAGTAGTACTATAACAGTAGTAATGTTATTATCAGTAGTAATAATATTATAGTAGTAGTAGTACTATAGCAGTAGTAATGTTATTATAGTAGTAGTAGTACTATAGCAGTAGTAATGTTATTATCAGTATTATAATAGTAGTAATGTTATTATCAGTAGTAATAATATTATAGTAGTAGTAGTACTATAGCAGTAGTAGTGTTATTATTAGTAGTAATAATATTATAATAGTAGTAGTACTATAGCAGTAGTAGTGTTATTATCAGTAATATAATAGTAGTAATGTTATTATCAGTAGTAATAATATTATAGTAGTAGTAGTACTATAGCAGTAGTAATGTTATTATCAGTATTATAGTATTATAATAGTAATAGTATTATAATACTAGTAATGTTATTATCAGTAGTAATGGTATTATCAGTAGCAATAGTATTATAATAGTAGTAATGTTGTTATCAGTATTATAGTATTATAATAGTAGTAGTATTATAATAGTAATAGTACTATAATAGTAGTAATGTTATTATCAGTAGTAATAGTATTATAATAGTAATAGTATTATAATAGTAATAGTACTATAGCAGTAGTAATGTTATTATCAGTAGTAATAGTATTATAATAGTAGTAGTATTATAATAGTAATAGTACTATAGCAGTAGTAATGCTATTATCAGTATTATAATAGTAGTAATGTTATTATCAGTATTATAATAGTTATAGTATTATAATAGTGGTAATGTTATTATCAGTATTATAGTATTATAATAGTAATAGTATTATAATAGTAATAGTATTATAATACTAGTAATGTTATTATCAGTATTATAATAGTAATAGTATTATAATAGTAATAGTATTATAATAGTAATAGTATTATAACAGTAGTAATGTTATTATCAGTATTATAGTATTATAGTAGTAATAGTATTATAACAGTAGTAATGTTATTATCAGCATTATAGTATTATAATAGTAATAGTATTATAATAGTAGTAATGTTATTATCAGTATTATAGTATTATAATAGTAATAGTATTATAATAGTAGTAATGTTATTATCAGTATTATAGTATTATAACAGTAATAGTATTATAATAGTGGTAATGTTATTATCAGTAGTAATAGTATTATAATAGTAATAGTACTATAATAGTGGTAATGTTGTTATCAGTATTATAGTATTATAATAGTAATAGTATTATAACAGTAGTAATATTATTATCAGTATTATAGTATTATAATAGTAGTAATGTTATTATCAGTATTATAGTATTATAATAGTAATAGTATTATAATAGTAGTAATGTTATTACCAGTATTATAATAGTAGTAATGTTATTATCAGTATTATAATAGTAATATAATAGTAGTAATGTTATTATCAGTATTATAGTATTATAATAGTAATAGTATTATAATAGTAGTAATGTTATTATCAGTATTATAGTATTATAATAGTAATAGTATTATAATAGTAGTAATGTTATTACCAGTATTATAATAGTAGTAATGTTATTATCAGTATTATAATAGTAATATAATAGTAGTAATGTTATTATCAGTATTATAGTATTATAATAGTAATATTATTATAATAGTAGTAATGTTATTATCAGTATTATAGTATTATAATAGTAATAGTACTATAATAGTAGTAATGTTATTATCAGTATTATAGTATTATAATAGTAATAGTATTACAATAGTAGTAATGTTATTATCAGTATTATAGTATTATAATAGTAATAGTATTACAATAGTAGTAATGTTATTATCAGTATTATAGTATTATAATAGTAATAGTATTATAATAGTAGTAATGTTATGATCAGTATTACAGTACTATAATAGTAGTAATGTTATTATCAGTATTATAGTATTATAATAGTAATAGTATTATAATAGTAGTAATGTTATTATCAGTATTATAGTATTATAATACTAGTAATGTTATTATCAGTATTATAACAGTAGTAAAATATTATCAGTATTATAGTATTATAATAGTAATAGTATTATAATAGTAGTAATGTTATTATCAGTATTATATTAGTAGTGATGTTTATAGTGTGATTCTCAGTATTATAGTATTATAATAGTAATAGTATTATAGTACTAGTAATGTTATTATCAGTAATATATTAGTACTGAGGTTTATAGTGTTATTATCAGTATTATAGTATTATAATAGTAATAGTATTATAATAGTAGTAATGTTATTATCAGTATTATAGTATTATAATAGTAATAGTATTATAATAGTAGTAATGTTATGATCAGTATTACAGTATTATAACAGTAGTAAAATATTATCAGTATTATAGTATTATAATAGTAATAGTATTATAATAGTAGTAATGTTATTATCAGTATTATATTAGTAGTGATGTTTATAGTGTGATTCTCAGTATTATAGTATTATAATAGTAATAGTATTATAGTACTAGTAATGTTATTATCAGTAATATATTAGTACTGAGGTTTATAGTGTTATTATCAGTATTATAGTATTATAATAGTAATAGTATTATAATAGTAGTAATGTTATTATCAGTATTATAGTATTATAATACTAGTAATGTTATTATCAGTAATATATTAGTAGTGAGGTTTATAGTGTGATTATCAATATTATAGTATTATAATAGTAATAGTATTATAATAGTAGTAATGTTATTATCAGTATTATAGTATTATAATACTAGTAATGTTATTATCAGTAATATATTAGTAGTGAGGTTTATAGTGTGATTCTCATTTGTTTTTCCAGATCATCCCCAACAGTAGCTGTCATCTGCCCAGAGAGGACGCCATGCACCTGTTTAGACACCCGGTTACTGGAGACCTGCCCTGGCCTGGCATGACCCTGGGACTGACTATACTGGCTACCTGGTACTGGTGTACTGACCAGGTAGATATAACCTCTAACCCTGGCATGACCCTGGGACTGACTATACTGGCTACCAGGTACTGGTGTACTGACCAGGTAGATATAACCTCTAACCCTGGCATTACCCTGGGACTGACTATACTGGCTACCTGGTACTGGTGTACTGACCAGGTAGATATAACCTCTAAACCCTGACCTCTAACCCTGGCATGACCCTGACTATACTGGCTACCTGGTACTGGTGTACTGATCAGGTAGATATAACCTCTAACCCCTGACTTCTAACCCTGGCATGACCCTGGGACTGGTACTGGTGTACTGACCAGGTAGATATAACCTCTAACCCCTGACCTCTAACCCTGGCATGACCCTGGGACTGACTATACTGGCTACCTGGTACTGGTGTACTGACCAGGTAGATATAACCTCTAAACCCTGACCTCTAACCCTGGCATGACCCTGACTATACTGGCTACCTGGTACTGGTGTACTGATCAGGTAGATATAACCTCTAACCCCTGACTTCTAACCCTGGCATGACCCTGGGACTGGTACTGGTGTACTGACCAGGTAGATATAACCTCTAACCCCTGACCTCTAACCCTGGCATGACCCTGGGACTGGTACTGGTGTACTGACCAGGTAGATATAACCTCTAACCCCTGACCTCTAACCCTGGCATGACCCTGGGACTGACTATACTGGCTACCTGGTACTGGTGTACTGACCAGGTAGATATAACGTCTAACCCTGGCATGACCCTGGGATTGACTATACTGGCTACCAGGTAGATCTGACCCCTGACTTCTGACTTCTGACCCTGGCATGACCCTGGGACTGAATATACTGGCTACCAGGTAGATTTGACCCCTGACCTCTAACCCTGGCATGACCCTGGGAGTGACTGCATTTGGAAAGTATTCAAACCCCTTGACTTTTTCCACACTTTGTTACGTTACAGCCTTATTCTAAAATGGATTAAATCAATTATTTTCCTCATCAATCTACACACAATACCCCATAATGACATCACAATAATGACATCACAATACCCCATAATGACATCACAATACCCCATAATGACATCACAATACCCAATAATGACATCACAATACCCCATAATGACATCACAATACCCCATAATGACATCACAACACACCATAATGACAAAGCGAAAACAGGTTTTACATAAATATTCAGACCCTTTGCTATGAGACTCGAAATTGAGCTCATCCTGTTTCCATTGATAATCCTTGAGATGTTTCTACAACTTGATTGGAGTCCACCTGTGGTAAATTCAATTGATTGGACATGATTTGGAAAGGCACACACCTGTCTATATGAGGTCCTACAGTTGACAGTGCATGTCAGAGCAAAAATCAAGCCATGAGGTCGAAGGAATTGTCCGTAGAGCTCCGAGACAGGATTGTGACGAGGCACAGATCTCGGGAAAGGTACCAAAACATTTTCTCACCATTGAAGGTCATCAAGAAAACAGTGGCCTCCATCATTGTTGTTTGGAACCACCAAGACTCTTCCTAGAGCTGGACGCCCAGCCAAACTGAGAAAACAGGGGAGAAGGGGCCTTGGTCAGGGAGGTGACCAAGAACCCGATGGTCACTCCAGAGTTCCTCAGTGGAGATGGGAGAACCTTCCAGAACGACAACCGTCCTGCAGCACTCCACCGATCAGGTAGAGGGGTCAAACGGAAGCACCTCCTCAGTAAAAGTCACATGACAGCTCACGAAAGTTTGCCAAAAGGCACCTAAAGGACTCTGACCCTGAAAAACAAGATTCTCTGGTCTGATGAAACCAAGATTGAAAATCTTTGTCCTGAATGCCAAGGGTCACGTCTGGAGGAAACCTGGCACCATCCCTACAGTGAAGCATGGTGTTGGTGGCAGCATTATGCTGTGGGGATGTTTTTCAGCGGCAGGGACTGGGAGACTAGTCAGGATCGAGGGAAAGTTGAACGGAGCAAAGACATCCTTGATGAAAACCTGCTCCACCTTCCAACAGGACAACGACCCTAAGCACACAGCCAAGACAACGCAGGAGTGGCTTCGGGACAAGTCTCTGAATGTCCTTGAGTGACCCAGCCAGAGCCCGAACATCTCTGGAGAGACCTGAAAATAGCTGTGCAGCGACGCTCCCCATCCAACCTGACATCCAACCTGACAGCTTTAGAGGATTTGTAGAGAAGAATGGGAGAAACTCCCCAGATACAGGTGTCCCAAGCTGGTAGCAGCATACCCAAGGAGACTCAAAGGCACAATCGCTGCCAAAGGTGCTTCAACAAATGGTCTGAAGACTGTAAATGTAAAGGGTCTGAAGACTGTAAATGTAAAGGGTCTGAAGACTGTAAAGGGTCTGAAGACTGTAAATGTAAAGGGTCTGAAGACTGTAAATGTAAAGGGTCTGAAGACTGTAAATGTAAAGGGTCTGAAGACTGTAAATGTAAAGTGTCTGAAGACTGTAAATGTAAAGGGTCTGAATACTGTAAAGGGTCTGAAGACTGTAAAGGGTCTGAATACTGTAAATGTAAAGGTTCTGAATACTGTAAAGGGTCTGAAGACTGTAAATGTAAAGGGTCTGAATACTGGAAATGTAAAGGGTCTGAAGACTGTAAATGTAAAGGGTCTGAATACTGTAAATGTAAAGGGTCTGAAGACTGTAAATGTAAAGGGTCTGAATACTGTAAAGGGTCTGAAGACTGTAAATGTAAAGGGTCTGAAGACTGTAAAGGGTCTGAAGACTGTAAAGGGTCTGAATACTGTAAATGTAAAGGGTCTGAAGGCTGTAAAGGGTTTGAAGACTGTAAAGGGTCTGAAGACTGTAAATGTAAAGGGTCTGAAAACTGTAAATGTAAAGGGTCTGAAGACTGTAAATGTAAATGGTCAGAAGACTGTAAAGGGTCTGAAGACTGTAAAGGGTCTGAAGACTGTAAACGTAAAGGGTCTGAAGACTGTAAATGTAAAGGGTCTGAAGACTGTAAATGTAAAGGGTCTGAAGACTGTAAAGGGTCTGAAGACTGTAAATGTAAAGGGTCTGAAGACTGTAAATGTAAAGGGTCTGAAGACTGTAAATGTAAAGGGTCTGAAGACTGTAAATGTAAAGGGTCTGAAGACTGTAAAGGGTCTGAAGACTGTAAATGTAAAGGGTCTGAAGGCTGTAAATGTAAAGGGTCTGAAGACTGTAAATGTAAAGGGTCTGAAGACTGTAAAGGGTCTGAAGACTGTAAATGTAAAGGGTCTGAAGGCTGTAAATGTAAAGGGTCTGAAGACTGTAAATGTAAAGGGCCTGAAGACTGTAAATGTAAAGGGTCTGAAGACTGTAAATGTAAAGGGTCTGAAGACTGTAAATGTAAATGGTCAGAAGACTGTAACTGTAAAGGGTCTGAATACTGTAAATGGTCTGAAGATAGTAAATGTAAAGGGTCTGAAGACTGTAAATGTAAAGGGTCTGAAGACTGTAAATGTAAAGGGCCTGAATACTGTAAATGTAAAGGGTCTGAATACTGTAAATGTAAAGGGTCTGAAGACTGTAAATGTAAAGGGTCTGAAGACTGTAAATGTAAAGCGTCTGAATACTGTACATGTAAAGGGTCTGAAGACTGTACATGTAAAGGGTCTGAAGACTGTAAATGTAAAGGGTCTGATGACTGTAAATGTAAAGGGTCTGAAGACTGTAAATGTAAAGGGTCTGAAGACTGTAAATGTAAAGGGTCTGAAGACTGTAAATGTAAAGGGTCTGAAGACTGTAAATGTAAAGGGTCTGAAGACTGTAAAGAGGGTCTGTAAATGTAAAGGGTCTGAAGACTGTAAATGTAAAGGGTCTGAAGACTGTAAATGTAAAGGGGTCTGTAAAGACTGTAAATGTAAAGGGTCTGAATACTGTAAATGTAAAGGGTCTGAATACTGTAAAGGGTCTGAAGACTGTAAATGTAAAGGGTCTGAATACTGTAAATGTAAAGGGTCTGAAGACTGTAAAGGGTCTGAAGACTGTAAATGTAAAGGGTCTGAATACTGTAAATGTAAAGGGTCTGAATACTGTAAAGGGTCTGAAGACTGTAAATGTAAAGGGTCTGAATACTGTAAATGTAAAGGGTCTGAAGACTGTAAATGTAAAGGGTCTGAAGACTGTAAATGTAAAGGGTCTGAATGAAGACTGTAAATGTAAAGGGTCTGAAGACTGTAAATGTAAAGGGTCTGAAGACTGTAAATGTAAAGGGTCTGAAGACTGTAAATGTAAAGGGTCTGAAGAAATGTAAAGGGTCTGAAGACTGTAAATGTAAAGGGTCTGAAGACTGTAAATGTAAAGGGTCTGAAGACTGTAAATGTAAAGGGTCTGAAGACTGTAAATGTAAAGGGTCTGAAGACTGTAAAGGGTCTGAAGACTGTAAATGTAAAGGGTCTGAAGACTGTAAATGTAAAGGGTCTGAAGACTGTAAATGTAAAGGGTCTGAAGACTGTAAATGTAAAGGGTCTGAAGACTGTAAATGTAAAGGGTCTGAAGACTGTAAATGTAAGGGTCTGAAGACTGTAAATGTAAAGGGTCTGAAGACTGTAAATGTAAAGGGTCTGAAGACTGTAAACTGTAAAAAGGGTCTGAAGACTGTAAATGTAAAGGGTCTGAAGACTGTAAATGTAAAGGGTCTGAAGACTGTAAATGTAAAGGGTCTGAAGACTGTAAATGTAAAGGGTCTGAACTGTAAATGTAAAGGGTCTGAAACTGTAAATGGGTCTGAAGACTGTAAATGTAAAGGGTCTGAAGACTGTAAATGTAAAGGGTCTGAAGACTGTAAATGTAAAGGGTCTGAATACTGTAAAGGGTCTGAAGACTGTAAATGTAAAGGGTCTGAAGACTGTAAATGTAAAGGGTCTGAAGACTGTAAATGTAAAGGGTCTGAATACTGTAAATGTAAAGGTCTGTACTGTAAAGGGTCTACTGTAAATGTAAAGGGTCTGAAGACTGTAAATGTAAAGGGTCTGAAGACTGTAAATGTAAAGGGTCTGAATACTGTAAAAGGGTCTGAATACTGTAAATGTAAAGGGTCTGAACTGTAAACTGTAAATGTAAAGGGTCTGAAGACTGTAAATGTAAAGGGTCTGAAGACTGTAAATGTAAAGGGTCTGAAGACTGTAAATGTAAAGGGTCTGAATACTGTAAATGTAAAGGGTCTGAAGACTGTAAATGTAAAGGGTCTGAAGACTGTAAAGGGTCTGAAGACTGTAAATGTAAAGGGTCTGAAGACTGTAAATGTAAAGGGTCTGAAGACTGTAAATGTAAAGGGTCTGAAGACTGTAAATGTAAAGGGTCTGAAGACTGTAAATGTAAAGGGTCTGAAGACTGTAAATGTAAAGGGTCTGAAGACTGTAAATGTAAAGGGTCTGAAGACTGTAAATGTAAAGGGTCTGAAGACTGTAAATGTAAAGGGTCTGAAGACTGTAAATGTAAAGGGTCTGAATACTGTAAATGTAAAGGGTCTGAAGACTGTAAATGTAAAGGGTCTGAATACTGTAAATGTAAAGGGTCTGAATACTGTAAATGTAAAGGGTCTGAAGACTGTAAATGTAAAGGGTCTGAAGACTGTAAATGTAAAGGGTCTGAAGACTGTAAATGTAAAGGGTCTGAAGACTGTAAATGTAAAGGGTCTGAAGACTGTAAATGTAAAGGGTCTGAAGACTGTAAATGTAAAGGGTCTGAAGACTGTAAATGTAAAGGGTCTGAAGACTGTAAATGTAAAGGGTCTGTACTGTAAATGTAAAGGGTCTGAAGACTGTAAATGTAAAGGGTCTGAAGACTGTAAATGTAAAGGGTCTGAAGACTGTAAATGTAAAGGGTCTGAAGACTGTAAATGTAAAGGGTCTGAAGACTGTAAAGGGTCTGAAGACTGTAAATGTAAAGGGTCTGAAGACTGTAAAGGGTCTGAAGACTGTAAATGTAAAGGGTCTGAAGACTGTAAAGGGTCTGAAGACTGTAAATGTAAAGGGTCTGAAGACTGTAAATGTAAAGGGTCTGAAGACTGTAAATGTAAAGGGTCTGAAGACTGTAAATGTAAAGGGTCTGAAGACTGTAAATGTAAAGGGTCTGAAGACTGTAAATGTAAAGGGTCTGAAGACTGTAAATGTAAAGGGTCTGAAGACTGTAAATGGGTCTGAAATGTAAAGGGTCTGAAGACTGTAAATGTAAAGGGTCTGACTGTAAATGTAAAGGGTCTGAAGACTGTAAATGTAAAGGGTCTGAATACTGTAAATGTAAAGGGTCTGAAGACTGTAAATGTAAAGGGTCTGAAGACTGTAAATGTAAATGTAAAGGGTCTGAAGACTGTAAATGTAAAGGGTCTGAATACTGTAAATGTAAAGGGTCTGAAGACTGTAAATGTAAAGGGTCTGAAGACTGTAAATGTAAAGGGTCTGAAGACTGTAAATGTAAAGGGTCTGAAGACTGTAAATGTAAAGGGTCTGAATACTGTAAATGTAAAGGGTCTGAAGACTGTAAATGTAAAGGGTCTGAAGACTGTAAATGTAAAGGGTCTGAAGACTGTAAATGTAAAGGGTCTGAAGACTGTAAATGTAAAGGGTCTGAAGACTGTAAATGTAAAGGGTCTGAAGACTGTAAATGTAAAGGGTCTGAAGACTGTAAAGGGTCTGAATACTGTAAATGTAAAGGGTCTGAAGACTGTAAATGTAAAGGGTCTGAAGACTGTAAATGTAAAGGGTCTGAATACTGTAAATGTAAAGGGTCTGAAGACTGTAAAGGGTCTGAAGACTGTAAATATAAAGGGTCAGAATACTGTAAATGTAAAGGGTCTGAAGACTGTAAAGGGTCTGAAGACTGTAAATGTAAAGGGTCTGAAGACTGTAAAGGGTCTGAAGACTGTAAAGGGTCTGAAGACTGTAAATGTAAAGGGTCTGAAGACTGTAAAGGGTCTGAACACTGTAAATGTAAATGTGACGATTGCAAATCATTCTAAACCTGTTTTTGCTTTGTCATTTAGGTGTATTGTGTGTAGATCAGGGGCGAAAAAAACAATTTAATCCATTTTAGAATAAGTCTGAAACGTAACAAAATGTGGACAAAGTCAAGGGCTTGGAATACTTTCTGAATGTACTGTACTAGCTACATGCTATTGGTACACTGACCAGGTAACCTCTAACCCCTGACCTTTAACTCCTAACAGTAAAAACCAACCAACAAAGTTCAGTCAAGATCACTTTATTTATAACATTCTCCTTACGTTTTAACAACGTTCATGTCCAACATTGGCAAAAATCTGCCATTGTTTCAAAACGTTACTCACGCCCCCATAGTCCCAGTAACCAATCAGAGTGAGCGTTAGGCCACTCAGAGTCTCTCCAGCCGAGTAAAACGTTACTCACGCCCCCATAGTCCCAGTAACCAATCAGAGTGAGCGTTAGGCCACTCAGAGTCTCTCCAGCCGAGTAAACCTAGCTGGTCAGACTACGGGGGCCTGGAGAGGACATCCCTCTCAAACAGAGGAAAATCAAATAAATCCTTAAATCTTAAGGTTTCAACAAATGTCCAGATTACGTCCAGATCGCCCCATTGGCCAGATTATGTCCAGATCGCCCCATTGGCCAGATTACGTCCAGATCGCCCCATTGGCCAGATTACGTCCAGATTGCCCCATTGGCCAGATTACGTCCAAATCGCCCCATTGGCCAGATTACGTCCAGATCGCCCCATTGGCCAGATTACGTCCAGATCGCCCCATTGGTCAGATTACGTCCAGATCGCCCCATTGGCCAGATTACGTCCAGATCGCCCCATTGGCCAGATTACGTCCAGATCGCCCCATTGGTCAGATTACGTCCAGATCGCCCCATTGGCCAGATTACGTCCAGATCGCCCCATTGGCCAGATTACGTCCAGATTGCCCCATTGGTCAGATTACGTCCAGATCGCCCCATTGGCCAGATTACGTCCAGATCGCCCCATTGGCCAGATTACGTCCAGATCGCCCCATTGGTCAGATTACGTCCAGATCTCCCCATTGGCCAGATTACGTCCAGATCGCCCCATTGGTCAGATTACGTCCAGATCGCCCCATTGGCCAGATTACGTCCAGATCGCCCCATTGGCCAGATTACGTCCAGATCGCCCCATTGGCCAGATTACGTCCAGATCGCCCCATTGGCCAGATTATGTCCAAATCGCCCCATTGGCCAGATTACGTCCAGATCGCCCCATTGGCCAGATTACGTCCAGATCACCCCATTGGCCAGATTACGTCCAGATCGCCCCATTGGCCAGATTACGTCCAGATCGCCCCATTGGTCAGATTACATCCAGATCGCCCCATTGGCCAGATTACGTCCAGATCGCCCCATTGGCCAGATTACGTCCAGATCGCCCCATTGGCCAGATTACGTCCAGATCGCCCCATTGGTCAGATTACGTCCAGATCGCCCCATTGGTCAGGAAAGGCCATGTTAAAAAAACAACATCATTAAAACATTTTTCTGGCAAACATTCAAAAACCAGCTGGAAAATGTCCTGCAAACATTCAATTCATGTGACAGTAGATAGACAGTAGACAGACATCCAGACAAGGTTAGTTAAAGAAAGAGTCACGTTGTATCGGTCTTGGTCCTGCAGCTATCACGTTGTACCAGAGTGAGTCTGTCTTGGTCCTGCAGCTATCACGTTGTATCAGAGTGAGTCTGTCTTGGTCCTGCAGCTATCACGTTGTACCAGAGTGAGTCTGTCTTGGTCCTGCAGCTATCACGTTGTACCAGAGTGAGTCTGTCTTGGTCCTGCAGCTATCACGTTGTATCAGAGTGAGTCTGTCTTGGTCCTGCAGCTATCTTGGTCCTGCAGCTACGTTGTACCAGAGTGAGTCTGTCTTGGTCCTGCAGCTATCACGTTGTACAGAGTGAGTCAGTATCAGAGTGAGTCTGTCTTGGTTCCTGCAGCTATCACGTTGCAGAGAGTCACGTTGTATCACGTTGTATCAGAGTGAGTCTGTCTTGCAGATACCTGCAGTTACTGCATCGTCTTGTATCATGTTCATCTGCAATATTCTCTGTTCATCCTGCTCCTTGTGGCAACATATTGCTGAGTCTCATTTTCGACATTCAGATAACATTCTTTAAACAATAGAGAAACATCCAAATGTCCAGTCAAGTTACTCATCTAGTCAGAGCAACCAATCAGACTCATGATCTAGTCAGAGCAACCAATCAGACACATGATCTGAACAGGCAACAATGCAGTCTCATTTTCAGACATTCAGATAACATTCTTTAAACAATCAGAGAAATCAGTCCAATCCAGACACATGATCTAGTCAGAGCAACCAATCAGACACATGATCTAGTCAGAGCAACCAATCAGACACATGATCTGAACAGAGCAACCAATCAGACACATGATCTGGACAGAGCAACCAATCAGACACATCATCTAGTCAGAGCAACCAATCAGACACATAGTCAAGTCAGAGCAACCAATCAGACACATGATCTAGTCAGAGCAACCAATCAGACACATGATCAAGTCAGAGCAACCAATCAGACACATGATAAAGTCAGAGCAACCAATCAGACACATTGATCTGTCAACTTCCAATCAGACCCATTGATCCAGACAGAGTCAAACCAATCAGTCCCATTGGTCCATGAGTTAATCCTAGCCGACCTCCTTGTTGGACATGTCTGAACAGGCAACCAATCATTGGTCAGTTTGGAGAAGGACACGCCCATAGCTCCTGCCGGATTGGATGCTCGACGTGGGGAGGCGTGGCCAGGGGAAAGTCCCACCCCTTTGTAGGAAGGGCTGTGATCGTGGCAACCAATCAGACAGTGATTGGCCCATAGCGATGTCCTCCAATCACGATGCTAGTGGCGAGCGGTGGACACTTCCTGGTTTGGCAATCATGACTTTAGCCAATCTGGCACCCATGATCAAACAACTAGAGAGTCAGAGCAACCAATCAGACTGAGTCAGAGAGAGCAACGTTAGACTGAGTCAGAAAACAACAACATTCAGTTACATTGTCTGTCTAACTTCCTGCTAGCCGTCCCATTGGTCCAGACATTAGTCAAACCTAGCCGTCCCATTGGTCCATACATTAGTTAATCCTAGCCGACCTCCTTGTTGTCAAGCGACGCTTTCGTCTGTGAGGCTATATACCGCCCCCTCAGTGGTTGATTGGTCAGTTTGGAGAAGGACAGTCAGCCCAGGAGCTCCTGCCGAGATTGGATGCGTCGACGAGTCAGAGGGAGGCGTGGCGTTAGACTGAGTCAGAGAGAAGCGTTAGACCCCTTTGTCAGGAAGGGCTGACTGAGTCAGTGAGAGAGGGGCGTTAGACCGGTCAGGAGAGGGAGCGTTAGACCGAGCGAGGGAGCGTTAGACTGAGTCAGAGGAGGGCTGCAGTGATTGGCCCTGCAAGTAGCGATGTCCTCCAATCGCAGGGAACGATGCTAGTGGCGAGCGGTGGACACTTCCTGGTTTGGCAATGATGACTTTAGCCCTGCCCCTCTGGCGCCCATCACGACCTGGCGACCTGGAGCTCTGAAACAACTAGAGAGTCAGAGAGAGAGGGAGCGTTAGACTGAGTCAGAGAGAGAGAGGGAACGTTAGACTGAGTCAGAGCGTTAGACTGAGTCAGAGAGAGAGGGAGCGTTAGACTGAGTCAGAGGGAGCGTTAGACTGAGTCAGAGAGAGGGAGCGTTAGACTGAGTCAGAGAGAGAGGGAGCGTTAGACTGAGTCAGTGAGAGGGAGCGTTAGACTGAGTCAGAGAGAGAGGGAGCGTTAGACTGAGTCAGAGAGAGAGGGAGCGTTAGACTGAGTCAGAGAGAGAGGGAGCGTTAGACTGAGTCAGAGAGAGAGAGGGAGCGTTAGACTGAGTCAGAGAGAGGGAGCGTTAGACTGAGTCAGAGAGAGGAGGGAGCGTTAGACTGAGTCAGAGAGAGGGAGCGTTAGACTGAGTCAGAGAGAGAGGGAGCGTTAGACTGAGTCAGAGAGAGAGGGAGCGTTAGACTGAGTCAGAGAGAGGGAGCGTTAGACTGAGTCAGAGAGAGAGGGAGCGTTAGACTGAGTCAGTGAGAGAGGGAGCGTTAGACTGAGTCAGAGAGAGAGAGGAGCGTTAGACTGAGTCAGAGAGAGAGGGAGCGTTAGACTGAGTCAGAGAGAGAGGGAGCGTTAGACTGAGTCAGAGAGAGAGAGGGAGCGTTAGACTGAGTCAGTCAGAGAGAGGGAGCGTTAGACTGAGTCAGTTAGAGAGGGAGCGTTAGACTGAGTCAGTGAGAGAGGGAGCGTTAGACTGAGTCAGTGAGAGAGGGAGCGTTAGACTGAGTCAGAGAGAGGGAGCGTTAGACTGAGTCAGAGAGAGAGGGAGAGTTAGACTGAGTCAGAGAGAGAGGGAGCGTTAGACTGAGTCAGAGAGAGAGGGAGAGTTAGACTGAGTCAGTGAGAGAGGGAGGGAGCGTTAGACAGACACTCACAGACACAGTGTACTGCCTGACTACAGTTAGATCTACATACTAACACACTGCCCTGACCCATACTGCCTGACTACAGTTAGATCTACATACTAACACACTGCCCTGACCCATACTGCCTGACTACAGTTAGATCTACATACTAACACACTGCCCTGACCCATACTGCCTGACTACAGTTAGATCTACATACTAACACACTGCCCTGACCCATACTGCCTGACTACAGTTAGATCTACATACTAACACACTGCCCTGACCCATACTGCCTGACTACAGTTAGATCTACATACTAACACACTGCCCTGACCCATACTGCCTGACTACAGTTAGATCTACATACTAACACACTGCCCTGACCCATACTGCCTGACTACAGTTAGATCTACATACTAACACACTGCCCTGACCCATACTGCCTGACTACAGTTAGATCTACATACTAACACACTGCCCTGACCCATACTGCCTGACTACAGTTAGATCTACATACTAACACACTGCCCTGACCCATACTGCCTGACTACAGTTAGATCTACATACTAACACACTGCCCTGACCCATACTGCCTGACTACAGTTAGATCTACATACTAACACACTGCCCTGACCCATACTGCCTGACTACAGTTAGATCTACATACTAACACACTGCCCTGACCCATACTGCCTGACTACAGTTAGATCTACATACTAACACACTGCCCTGACCCATACTGCCTGACTAACACAGTTAGATCTACATACTAACACACTGCCCTGACCCATACTGCCTGACTACAGTTAGATCTACATACTAACACACTGCCCTGACCCATACTGCCTGACTACAGTTAGATCTACATACTAACACACTGCCCTGACCCATACTGCCTGACTACAGTTAGATCTACATACTAACACACTGCCCTGACCCATACTGCCTGACTACAGTTAGATCTACATACTAACACACTGCCCTGACCCATACTGCCTGACTACAGTTAGATCTACATACTAACACACTGCCCTGACCCATACTGCCTGACCATACTGCCTGACTACAGTTAGATCTACATACTAACACACTGCCCTGACCCATACTGCCTGACTACAGTTAGATCTACATACTAACACACTGCCCGACTACAGTTAGATCTACATACTAACACACTGCCCTGACCCATACTGCCTGACTACAGTTAGATCTACATACTAACACACTGCCCTGACCCATACTGCCTGACTACAGTTAGATCTACATACTAACACACTGCCCTGACCCATACTGCCTGACTACAGTTAGATCTACATACTAACACACTGCCCTGACCCATACTGCCTGACTACAGTTAGATCTACATACTAACACACTGCCCTGACCCATACTGCCTGACTACAGTTAGATCTACATACTAACACACTGCCCTGACCCATACTGCCTGACTACAGTTAGATCTACATACTAACACACTGCCCTGACCCATACTGCCTGACTACAGTTAGATCTACATACTAACACACTGCCCTGACCCATACTGCCTGACTACAGTTAGATCTACATACTAACACACTGCCCTGACCCATACTGCCTGACTACAGTTAGATCTACATACTAACACACTGCCCTGACCCATACTGCCTGACTACAGTTAGATCTACATACTAACACACTGCCCTGACCCATACTGCCTGACTACAGTTAGATCTACATACTAACACACTGCCCTGACCCATACTGCCTGACTACAGTTAGATCTACATACTAACACACTGCTCTGACCCATACTGCCTGACTCGTTATTACACAGGACTGTTTCTATTGGTCATGAAGACACTCTTTATTTTCTCATACATTCGTGTGTGTGTGTGTGTGTGTGTGTGTGTGTGTGTGTGTGTGTGTGTGTGTGTGTGTGTGTGTGTGTGTGTGTGTGTGTGTGTGTGTGTGTGTGTGTGTGTGTTTAGGTCATCGTGCAGAGGTCCCTGTCAGCTAAGAACCTGTCTCATGCCAAAGGAGCTTCTATCCTGGCGTCCTACCTCAAGATGTTACCCTTCATATTCATCATACTTCCAGGCATGATCAGCAGAGCTCTGTACCCAGGTAACACCCAGCCCCCTGTACCCAGGTAACACCCAGCCCTCTGTACCCAGGTAACACCCAGCCCCCTGTACCCAGGTAACACCCAGCCCCCTGTACCCAGGTAACACCCAGCCCCCTGTACCCAGGTAATACCCAGCCCCCTGTACCCAGGTAACACCCAGCCCCCTGTACCCAGGTAACACCCAGCCCCCTGTACCCAGGTAACACCCAGCCCCCTGTACCCAGGTAACACCCAGCCCTCTGTACCCAGGTAACACCCAGCCCCTGTACCCAGGTAACACCCAGACCCCTGTACCCAGGTAACACCCAGACCCCTGTACCCAGGTAACACCCAGACCCCTGTACCCAGGTAACACCCAGACCCCTGTACCCAGGTAACACCCAGACCCCTGTACCCAGGTAACACCCAGCCCCCTGTACCCAGGTAACACCCAGCCCCCTGTACCCAGGTAACACCCAGCCCCCTGTACCCAGGTAACACCCAGCCCCCTGTACCCAGGTAACACCCAGCCCCCTGTACCCAGGTAACACCCAGCCCCCTGTACCCAGGTAACACCCAGCCCCCTGTACCCAGGTAACACCCATCCCCCTGTACCCAGGTAACACCCAGCCCTCTGTACCCAGGTAACACCCAGCCCTCTGTACCCAGGTAACACCCAGCCCTCTGTACCCAGGTAACACCCAGCCCTCTGTACCCAGGTAACACCCAGCCCTCTGTACCCAGGTAACACCCAGCCCCTGTACCCAGGTAACACCCAGCCCACTGTACCCAGGTAACACCCAGCCCCCTGTACCCAGGTAACACCCAGCCCCCTGTACCCAGGTAACACCCAGCCCCCTGTACCCAGGTAACACCCAGCCCTCTGTACCCAGGTAACACCCAGCCCTCTGTACCCAGGTAACACCCAGCCCCCTGTAACCAGGTAACACCCAGCCCCCTGTACCCAGGTAACACCCAGCCCCCTGTACCCAGGTAACAAAAGGTCTAATCTGGTCCTCTCCTAGTGAGGGTTATTAACCCACGGTGTCTCCACCTGTCTGATGTGTCTGTTGACCCCTAGGTCTAATCTGGTCCTCTCCTAGTGAGGGTTATTAACCCACGGTGTGGGTGTCTCACCTGTCCGATGTGTCTGTGTGGCTGAGGGCGTGTCTGTTGGCCCCTTCGGTCCTGTGATTGGCTCATTAGAACTCCCCTGTCGTCTGATTGCCTGTGAGGCCGAAGGTCCAGCATGCTCTGGGAGAACCTCGCCATCACATTGACTCCATTTCCATGACGATGACCCTTGCCAACCCGGCCCAACTCTGCTGTTAACCCATTGGCCACCGGGGAGGATTCTGTGGGGTCTGATTCGTTGCACTCGTAGTATAAGTCGTCAGACGACGTGTTATTGGCTGTCTGGTCACATAGCGCCGTGGTGCTGCCATTATCGTCATGACTACTGCTGCCCCGCCTCCCCTCTAGCCCCTCCTCCAGCCACTCCTCCTCCTCTAGCCACTCCTCCTCCTCCTCGTCTCTCTGCCCATGGCGGGACTTGGTATCCATCAGTGTTTCTGATTGGCTGATGGAGGCAGGCGGTGTCCCTGATTGGCTGATGGAGGCAGGCGGTGTCCCTGATTGGCTTTCAGTCCTGGGGACCAGGCTGACCTGTGGTTGGCCAGACTGGTGAGAATGGGCAGGGCTAATGAGGAGCTGCAGGGTGCGAGGTTTAGGGACTGGAGGGACGGAGGGGTTTATGTCAGGCGTATCAGGGTTCTGTGTATCAGGGTTCTGTGTATCAGGGTTCTGTGTATCAGGGTTCTGTGTATCAGGCGTATCAGGGTTCTGTGTATCAGGGTTCTGTGTATCAGGCATATCAGGGTTCTGTGTATCAGGCATATCAGGGTTCTGTGTATCAGGGTTCTGTGTATCAGGCATATCAGGGTTCTGTGTATCAGGGTTCTGTGTATCAGGGTTCTGTGTATCAGGCATATCAGGGTTCTGTGTATCAGGCATATCAGGGTTCTGTGTATCAGGGTTCTGTGTATCAGGCATATCAGGGTTCTGTGTATCAGGGTTCTGTGTATCAGGCGTGTGTTTGTCGTGCTGTGTATTCCGTAGAGTAGCAGTCTCAGGTAGGGGTTTCTCAGGCAGGCTGAAGGGAGAGCTGAACCTGATGGCCTGGCTGGTCTCAAACTGTTGACTTCTCTGGAGGTGGACCTGTTAACAGTCAGAAACATTATCAGTCAGGTCCTACACATGTTACATGTGTTAGAGAAAGGGTGAGGAGAGAGGGTTAGGGTGAGGAGAGAGGGTGAGGGTGAGGAGAGAGGGTTAGGGTGAGGAGAGAGGGTGAGGAGAGAGGTTTAGGGTGAGGAGAGAGGGTGAGGAGAGAGGGTGAGGGTGCGGAGAGAGGGTGAGCGTGAGGGAGAGGGTGAGGGTGAGGAGAGAGGGTGAGGAGAGAGGGTTAGGGTGAGGAGAGAGGGTTAGGGTGAGGAGAGAGGGTTAGGGTGAGGAGAGAGGGTTAGGGTGAGGAGAGAGGGTGAGGAGAGAGGGTTAGGGTGAGGAGAGAGGGTGAGGAGAGAGGGTTAGGGTGAGGAGAGAGGGTGAGGAGAGAGGGTTAGGGTGAGGAGAGAGGGTGAGGAGAGAGGGTTAGGGTGAGGAGAGAGGGTGAGGAGAGAGGGTTAGGGTGAGGAGAGAGGGTGAGGAGAGAGGGTTAGGGTGAGGAGAGAGGGTGAGGAGAGAGGGTGAGGAGAGAGGGTGAGGGTGAGGAGAGAGGGTGAGGAGAGAGGGTGAGGAGAGAGGGTGAGGAGAGAGGGTGAGGAGAGAGGGTTAGGGTGAGGAGAGAGGGTGAGGGTGAGGAGAGAGGGTGAGGAGAAAGGGTTAGGGTGAGGAGAGAGGGTTAGGGTGAGGAGAGAGGGTTAGGGTGAGGAGAGAGGGTTAGGGTGTGGAGAGAGGGTTAGGGTGAGGAGAAAGGGTTAGGAGAAAGGGTTAGGGTGAGGAGAGAGGGTGAGGGTGAGGAGAGAGGGTTAGGGTGAGGAGAAAGGGTGAGGGTGAGGAGAGAGGGTTAGGGTGAGGAGAGAGGGTTAGGTTGAGGAGAGAGGGTTAGGGTGAGGAGAAAGGGTTAGGGTGAGGGGAGAGAGTTAGGGTGAGGAGAGAGGGTGAGGAGAGAGGGTTAGGGAGGGTGAGGGGAGAGGGGGTGAGAGGGGGAGAGGGTTGAGGAGAGAGGGTTAGGAGAGGGAGAGAGGGTGAGAGAGGGAGGGTGAGGAGAGAGGGTTAGAGAGAGGAGAGAGAGGGAGGGAGAGAGGGTTAGGGTGAGGGAGAGGGTGAGGAGAGAGGGTGAGGAGAGAGGGTTAGGGTAGAGGAGAGAGGGTGAGGAGAGAGGGTGAGGGTGAGGAGAGAGAGGGTTAGGAGAGGAGAGAGGGTGAGGAGAGAGGGTGAGGAGAGAGGGTTAGGGTGAGGAGAGAGGGTGAGGAGAGAGGGTGAGGAGAGAGGGTTAGGAGAGGAGAAAGGGTGAGGAGAGAGGGTTAGGGTGAGGAGAGAGGGTTAGGAGGAGAGAGGGTGAGGAGAGAGGGTTAGGGTGAGGAGAGAGGGTGAGGAGAGAGGGTGAGGGTTAGGGTGAGGAGAGAGGGTGAGGAGAGAGGGTTAGGGTTAGGGTGAGGAGAGAGGGTGAGGAGAGAGGGTTAGGGTGAGGAGAGAGGGTGAGGAGAGAAGGTTAGGGTGAGGAGAGAGGGTGAGGAGAGAGGGTTAGGAGAGAGGGTTAGGAGAGGAGAGAGGGTGAGGAGAGAGGGTGAGGAGAGAGGGTGAGGAGAGAGGGTTAGGAGAGGAGAAAGGGTGAGGAGAGAGGGTTAGGGTGAGGAGAGAGGGTGAGGAGAGAGGGTTAGGAGAGGGGAAAGGGTGAGGAGAGAGGGTTAGGGTGAGGAGAGAGGGTGAGGAGAGAGGGTGAGGGTGAGGAGAGAGGGTTAGGAGAGGGGAAAGGGTGAGGAGAGAGGGTTAGGGTGAGGAGAGAGGGTGAGGAGAGAGGGTGAGGAGAGAGGGTGAGGGTGAGGAGAGAGGGTGAGGGTGAGGAGAGAGGGTTAGGGTGAGGAGAGAGGGTTAGGAGAGGGGAAAGGGTGAGGAGAGAGGGTTAGGGTGAGGAGAGAGGGTGAGGAGAGGAGAGAGGGTGAGGAGAGAGGGTTAGGAGAGGGGAAAGGGGAACAGTAGAGAGTAACAAACCTGTTGGGGGCGGGACGCGTCTCTCACGTTGATGAAGCCAATCACGTCGCGGGGGGGGTCTGGCTCCGGCCAGGTGGGCAGGTATGGGATCAGGTACACCTTCTCCAGATTGGCTAGTCCTGGGTGGAGGGGCGGGGCCTCCACTGGCTCTCTGGCAGGCTTTAGAACCCGTCCCAGTGGATTTTGGGTAGTGGAGTTCTTGTTGCTAGAGTTGTTAGCAGAGCTAGCTGGGCTAGCATTGTTAGCTTTAGCCTGTGACGTAACTAGGGCGTATTTAGGGTTGATTAGTTTCCTAGCAACGGCTGCGGAGACCGGGGCGGGGGTGGTGATGGGGGTGAGGTCAGGGATAGGCTCCTCCTCCAGCGGAACCTTGGCGAGGGACACACCCCTAGAGGTCATGTAGAGGTCACGGAACTGTTTGTCGAACGTCTCAACTGCCTGACCGCTCAGAACCGTGATCAGGTTCCGGTCCAGACGAGACGCCGACCACGTGAAGCTGAGGAGAGAGAACATACAGGGTCAGGGGTCAGGGTACCTGTATCATCCAGTCACAGCTCTGTCTACCAGCATGTATCTCTGACTGAGAGGGTCAGAGGTCAGGGTACCTGTATGATCCAGTCACAGCTCTGTCTACCAGCATGTATCTCTGACTGAGAGGGTCAGAGGTCAGGGTACCTGTATGATCCAGTCACAGCTCTGTCTACCAGCATGTATCTCTGACTGAGAGGGTCAGAGGTCAGGGTACCTGTATGATCCAGTCACAGCTCTGTCTATCAGCATGTATCTCTGACTGAGAGGGTCAGGGGTCAGGGTACCTGTATGATCCAGTCACAGCTCTGTCTATCAGCATGTATCTCTGACTGAGAGGGTCAGGGGTCAGGGTACCTGTATGATCCAGTCACAGCTCTGTCTATCAGCATGTATCTCTGACTGAGAGGGTCAGGGGTCAGGGTACCTGTATGATCCAGTCACAGCTCTGTCTCTGTCTACCAGCATGTATCTCTGACTGAGAGGGTCAGAGGTCAGGGTACCTGTATGATCCAGTCACAGCTCTGTCTATCAGCATGTATCTCTGACTGAGAGGGTCAGAGGTCAGGGTACCTGTATGATCCAGTCACAGCTCTGTCTACCAGCATGTATCTCTGACTGAGAGGGTCAGAGGTCAGGGTATGATCCAGTCACAGCTCTGTCTACCAGCATGTATCTCTGACTGAGAGGGTCAGAGGTCAGGGTATGATCCAGTCACAGCTCTGTCTACCAGCATGTATCTCTGACTGAGAGGGTCAGGGGTCAGGGTATGATCCAGTCACAGCTCTGTCTACCAGCATGTATCTCTGACTGAGAGGGTCAGGGGTCAGGGTACCTGTATGATCCAGTCACAGCTCTGTCTCTGTCTACCAGCATGTATCTCTGACTGAGAGGGTCAGAGGTCAGGGTACCTGTATGATCCAGTCACAGCTCTGTCTACCAGCATGTATCTCTGACTGAGAGGGTCAGAGGTCAGGGTACCTGTATGATCCAGTCACAGCTCTGTCTACCAGCATGTATCTCTGACTGAGAGGGTCAGGGGTCAGGGTACCTGTATGATCCAGTCACAGCTCTGTCTACCAGCATGTATCTCTGACTGAGAGGGTCAGGGGTCAGGGTATGATCCAGTCACAGCTCTGTCTATCAGCATGTATCTCTGACTGAGAGGGTCAGGGTACCTGTATGATCCAGTCAGCTCTGTCTACCAGCATGTATCTCTGACTGAGAGGGTCAGGGGTCAGGGTACCTGTATGATCCAGTCACAGCTCTGTCTCTGTCTACCAGCATGTATCTCTGACTGAGAGGGTCAGAGGTCAGGGTACCTGTATGATCCAGTCACAGCTCTGTCTATCAGCATGTATCTCTGACTGAGAGGGTCAGAGGTCAGGGTATGATCCAGTCACAGCTCTGTCTACCAGCATGTATCTCTGACTGAGAGGGTCAGGGGTCAGGGTACCTGTATGATCCAGTCACAGCTCTGTCTCTGTCTACCAGCATGTATCTCTGACTGAGAGGGTCAGAGGTCAGGGTACCTGTATGATCCAGTCACAGCTCTGTCTATCAGCATGTATCTCTGACTGAGAGGGTCAGAGGTCAGGGTACCTGTATGATCCAGTCACAGCTCTGTCTACCAGCATGTATCTCTGACTGAGAGGGTCAGAGGTCAGGGTATGATCCAGTCACAGCTCTGTCTACCAGCATGTATCTCTGACTGAGAGGGTCAGAGGTCAGGGTATGATCCAGTCACAGCTCTGTCTACCAGCATGTATCTCTGACTGAGAGGGTCAGGGGTCAGGGTATGATCCAGTCACAGCTCTGTCTACCAGCATGTATCTCTGACTGAGAGGGTCAGGGGTCAGGGTACCTGTATGATCCAGTCACAGCTCTGTCTACCAGCATGTATCTCTGACTGAGAGGGTCAGAGGTCAGGGTACCTGTATGATCCAGTCACAGCTCTGTCTACCAGCATGTATCTCTGACTGAGAGGGTCAGAGGTCAGGGTACCTGTATGATCCAGTCACAGCTCTGTCTCTGTCTACCAGCATGTATCTCTGACTGAGAGGGTCAGGGGTCAGGGTACCTGTATGATCCAGTCACAGCTCTGTCTCTGTCTACCAGCATGTATCTCTGACTGAGAGGGTCAGAGGTCAGGGTACCTGTATGATCCAGTCACAGCTCTGTCTATCAGCATGTATCTCTGACTGAGAGGGTCAGAGGTCAGGGTACCTGTATGATCCAGTCACAGCTCTGTCTATCAGCATGTATCTCTGACTGAGAGGGTCAGAGGTCAGGGTACCTGTATGATCCAGTCACAGCTCTGTCTATCAGCATGTATCTCTGACTGAGAGGGTCAGAGGTCAGGGTACCTGTATGATCCAGTCACAGCTCTGTCTACCAGCATGTATCTCTGACTGAGAGGGTCAGGGGTCAGGGTACCTGTATGATCCAGTCACAGCTCTGTCTCTGTCTACCAGCATGTATCTCTGACTGAGAGGGTCAGGGGTCAGGGTATGATCCAGTCACAGCTCTGTCTATCAGCATGTATCTCTGACTGAGAGGGTCAGAGGTCAGGGTACCTGTATGATCCAGTCACAGCTCTGTCTACCAGCATGTATCTCTGACTGAGAGGGTCAGGGGTCAGGGTACCTGTATGATCCAGTCACAGCTCTGTCTACCAGCATGTATCTCTGACTGAGAAGGTCAGAGGTCAGGGTACCTGTATGATCCAGTCACAGCTCTGTCTACCAGCATGTATCTCTGACTGAGAGGGTCAGAGGTCAGGGTATGATCCAGTCACAGCTCTGTCTCTGTCTACCAGCATGTATCTCTGACTGAGAGGGTCAAAGGTCAGGGTACCTGTATGATCCAGTCACAGCTCTGTCTATCAGCATGTATCTCTGACTGAGAGGGTCAGAGGTCAGGGTACCTGTATGATCCAGTCACAGCTCTGTCTATCAGCATGTATCTCTGACTGAGAGGGTCAGAGGTCAGGGTACCTGTATGATCCAGTCACAGCTCTGTCTATCAGCATGTATCTCTGACTGAGAGGGTCAGAGGTCAGGGTATGATCCAGTCGCAGCTCTGTCTACCAGCATGTATCTCTGACTGAGAGGGTCAGGGGTCAGGGTACCTGTATGATCCAGTCACAGCTCTGTCTCTGTCTACCAGCATGTATCTCTGACTGAGAGGGTCAGGGGTCAGGGTACCTGTATGATCCAGTCACAGCTCTGTCTCTGTCTATCAGCATGTATCTCTGACTGAGAGGGTCAGAGGTCAGGGTATGATCCAGTCACAGCTCTGTCTACCAGCATGTATCTCTGACTGAGAGGGTCAGGGGTCAGGGTATGATCCAGTCACAGCTCTGTCTATCAGCATGTATCTCTGACTGAGAGGGTCAGAGGTCAGGGTACCTGTATGATCCAGTCACAGCTCTGTCTATCAGCATGTATCTCTGACTGAGAGGGTCAGAGGTCAGGGTACCTGTATGATCCAGTCACAGCTCTGTCTATCAGCATGTATCTCTGACTGAGAGGGTCAGAGGTCAGGGTATGATCCAGTCACAGCTCTGTCTACCAGCATGTATCTCTGACTGAGAGGGTCAGGGGTCAGGGTATGATCCAGTCACAGCTCTGTCTACCAGCATGTATCTCTGACTGAGAGGGTCAGAGGTCAGGGTACCTGTATGATCCAGTCACAGCTCTGTCTATCAGCATGTATCTCTGACTGAGAGGGTTAGAGGTCAGGGTATGATCCAGTCACAGCTCTGTCTACCAGCATGTATCTCTGACTGAGAGGGTCAGAGGTCAGGGTACCTGTATGATCCAGTCACAGCTCTGTCTCTGTCTACCAGCATGTATCTCTGACTGAGAGGGTCAGGGGTCAGGGTACCTGTATGATCCAGTCACAGCTCTCTCTCCGTCTATCAGCATGTATCTCTGACTGAGAGGGTCAGAGGTCAGGGTACCTGTATGATCCAGTCACAGCTCTGTCTCCGTCTACCAGCATGTATCTCTGACTGAGAGGGTCAGAGGTCAGGGTACCTGTATGATCCAGTCACAGCTCTCTCTCCGTCTATCAGCATGTATCTCTGACTGAGAGGGTCAGAGGTCAGGGTACCTGTATGATCCAGTCACAGCTCTGTCTCCGTCTACCAGCATGTATCTCTGACTGAGAGAACCTCGGACCTTCTGAGCCGAGCGAGTGTAGAACTCTACTCCTTCACTACATCGCACACGCAGGTTCTAGAGGACAGAGAACACACACACATGAATATATACACATATTAATATACACACACACACACACACACACACACACACACACACACACACACACACACACACACACACACACACACACACACACACACACACACACACACACACACACACACACACACACACACACACACACACACACACACACACACACACACACACACACGAATATATACACACACATTAATATACACACACACACACACACCCATGTTATTATAACCTGTTGCAGTTAACAGCCTGCAGTTCCACTGAAAACCAGATAATTACAAAGTATTACATACTAACCCTACATGACACTGGGGAGAAAACGGGGTCAAAGTAACTAAAATAATTACTTTATAAAAACATTATATATATATAAAACATGATTTAATACCACAACACAAGATCTTTAAAAAATAAACCTGCAGTATTCTGAAACTTAAGTCTGGTGTGTGTGTGTGTGTGTGGTGTTAGTCTCTCTAATAAGGGTGTGGCGTTAGGAGGAGCAATGCCTCTTGGGTAATATTGCTTTACCGAAGGAAAATGTCCCCAGTGCAGTAAAACTAGAGATGGAGGGATAGGTGTGGGGGTGGGAGAAAATGGGGAGGGGGAGAAGAGAACAGCAGAGAGAGAGAAGGGGAGGGAGAGAGAGAAGGGGGAGGGAGAGAAGTGGGGAGGGAGAGAGAAGGGGAGGGAGAGAGAGAAGGGGGGAGGGAGAGAGAGAAGGGGGAGGGAGAGAGAAGAGAACAGCGGAGAGAGAGAAGGGGAGGGAGAGAGAGAGGGGGAGGGAGAGAGAGAAGGGGGAGGGAGAGAGAGAAGAGGGAGGGAGACAGAAGGGGAGGGAGAGAGAGAAGGGGGAGGGAGAGAGAGAAGGGGGAGAGAGAGAAGGGGAGAGAGAGAGAGAAGAGACAGCGGAGAGAGAGAGAGAAGGGGAGGGGAGAGAGAGAAGAGAGAGAGAGAGAAGGGGGGAGAGAGAGAAGGGGAGGGGGAGGGGGAGAGAGAGAAGGGGGGGAGAGAGAGAGAGAAGGGGGAGAGAGAGAGAAGGGGAGAGAGAGAAGGGGGAGGGAGACAGAAGGGGGAGGGAGAGAGAGAAGGGGAGGGAGAGAGAGAAGGGGAGGGAGAGAAGAAGGGGGAGAGAGAGAAGGGGAGGGGAGAGAAGGGGAGGGAGGAGAGAAGGGGAGAGAGAGAGAAGGGGAGGGAGAGAGAAGAGGGAGAGAGAGAGAGAAGGGGGAGAGAGAGAAGGGAGGGAGAGAGAAGAGAACAGCAGAGAGAGAGAGGGGGAGGGAGAGAGAAGGGGAGGGAGAGAGAGAAGGGGGAGAGAGAAGAGAACAGCAGAGAGAGAGAAGGGGGAGGGAGAGAGAGAAGGGGGAGGGAGAGAGAGAAGGGGGAGGGAGAGAGAAGGGGGGGAGAGAGAGAAGAGAACAGCAGAGAGAGAGAGAAGGGGAGGGAGAGAGAAGGGGGAGGGAGAGAGAAGGGGAGGGAGAGAGAAGAGAACAGCAGAGAGAGAGAAGGGGGAGGGAGAGAGAAGAGAGAGAGAGAAGGGGGAGGGAGAGAGAGGGGGGGGAGAGAGAAGAGAGAGAGAGAGAGAAGGGGGGAGGGAGAGAGAAGGGGAGGGAGAGAGAGAAGGGGAGGGAGAGAGAAGGGGGGGGAGAGAGAAGAGAACAGGAGAGAGAGAGAAGGGGGAGAGAACAGGGGAGGGAGAGAGAGAAGGGGGAGGGAGAGAGAAGGGGAGGGAGAGAGAAGAGAACAGCAGAGAGAGAGAAGGGGGAGAGGAGAGAAGGGGAGGGAGAGAGAAGGGGAGGGAGAGAGAGAAGGGGGAGGAGAGAGAGAAGAGAACAGCAGGAGAGAGAAGGGGGAGAGAGAGAGAGAAGGGGAGGAGAGAGAAGGGGGAGGGAGAGAGAAGGGGGAGGGAGAGAGAAGGGGGGGAGAGAGAGAAGGGAACAGAGAGAGAGAAGGGGAGGGAGAGAGAAGGGGGAGGGAGAGAGAAGGAGGGAGAGAGAAGGGGGAGAGAGAGAGAAGGGGGAGGGAGAGAGAAGGGGAGGGAGAGAGAAGGGGGAGGGAGAGAGAAGAGAACAGCAGAGAGAGAGAGGGGGAGGGAGAGAGAAGGGGAGGGAGAGAGAAGGGGAGGGAGAGAGAAGGGGGAGAGAGAGAGAAGGGGAGGGAGAGAGAAGGGGAGGGAGAGAGAAGAGAACAGCAGAGAGAGAGAAGGGGGGAGAGAGAGAGAAGGGGGGGGAGAGAGAGAAGGGGGAGGGAGAGAGAACAGAGAACAGGGAGAGAGAGAAGTGGGGAGGGAGAGAGAAGGGGAGGGGAGAGAGAAGGGGGAGGAGAGAGAGAAGGGGGAGGGGAGAGAAGGGGGAGGGAGAGAGAAGAGAACAGCAGAGAGAGAGAGAGGGGAGGGAGAGAGAAGGGGAGGAGAGAGAGAAGGGGGAGGGGAGGGAGAGAGAAGGGGAGGGAGAGAGACAGAGAACAGCGGGAGAGAGAGAAGGGGGAGGGAGAGAGAGAAGGGGGAGAGAGAGAAGGGGGAGGGAGAGAGAAGAGAGAACAGCGGAGAGAGAGAAGGGGAGGGAGAGAAGTGGGGAGGGAGAGAGAAGGGGGAGAGAGAAGGGGGAGGGAGAGAGGGGAGGGAGAGAGAAGGGGAGGGAGAGAGAAGGAGGGAGAGAGAGAGAGAGAGGGGAGAGAGAGAAGGGGGGAGAGAGAGAAGGGGGAGGGAGAGAGACAGAGAACAGCGGAGAGAGAGAAGGGGGAGGAGAGAGAGAAGGGGGAGGGAGAGAGAGAGGGGGAGGGAGAGAAGTGGGGGAGAGAGAGAAGGGGAGGGAGAGAGAGAAGGGGGAGGGAGAGAGAGGGGAGAGAGGGAGAGAGAAGGGGGAGGGAGAGAGAAGGGGGAGGGAGAGAGAAGGGAGGAGGGAGAGAGAAGGGGAGGGAGAGAGAAGAGAACAGCAGAGAGAGAGAAGGGGGGGAGAGAGAGAAGGGGGAGGAGAGAGAGAAGGGGGAGGGAGAGAGAGAGGGAGAGACAGAAGGGGAGGGAGAGAGAAGGGGGAGGGGAGAGAGAACAGAGAGAGAGAGAAGGGGGAGAGAGAGAGAGGGGGGGAGAGAGAAGAGGGAGGGAGAGAGAAGGGGAGGGAGAGAGAAGGGGAGGGAGAGAGAGAAGGGGAGGGAGAGAGAGAAGGGGGAGGGAGAGAGAAGGGGGAGGGAGAGAGAAGAGAACAGAGAGAGAGAGAGGGGGAGAGAGAGAGGGGGAGGGAGAGAGAAGGGGAGGGAGAGAGAAGGGGGAGGGGGAGAGAAGGGGAGGGAGAGAGAAGAGAACAGCAGAGAGAGAGAAGGGGGAGAGAGAGAGAAGGGGGGGAGAGAGAAGGGGAGGGAGAGAGAGGGGGAGGGAGAGAGAAGGGGGGGGGAGAGAGAGAAAGCGGAGAGGAGAGAGAGAAGGGGGAGGGAGAGAGAAGAGAGAGCAGCGGAGAGAGAAGAGAAGAGAGAGAAGGGGAGGGAGAGAGAAGGGGAGGGAGAGAGAAGGGGAGAGAGAGAAGGGGGAGGGAGAGAGAGAGAACAGCGGAGAGAGAGAAGGGGGAGGGAGAGAGAGAAGGGGAGGAGAGAAGTGGGGAGGGAGAGAGAGGGGGAGGGAGAGAGAGAAGGGGAGGGAGAGAGAGAAGGGGAGGGAGAGAGAGAGAACAGAGGAGAGAGAGAAGGGGAGGGAGAGAGAAGGGGAGGAGAGAGAGAGAAGGGGAGGGAGAGAGAGAAGGGGGAGGGAGAGAACAGAGAACAGCGGAGAGAGAAGGGGGAGGGGAGAGAAGGGGAGGGAGAGATGAGGGGGGAGGGAGATTGTGATGGATCAGAAGGGGAGGGAGAGAGAGAAGGGGGAGGGAGTCAGAGAAGAGAATTGGATGAGAGAATGGGGGGGAGGGAGAGAATAAGGGGAGGGACAGAGAAGAGAGAGTCAAGAGAGAAACAGGAGAGAGGGAGAGAGAAGGGGGAGAGAGAGAGAAGGGGAGGGAGATTTAATTGACAGAGAGAGAGAGTGGGTTTGAGAGAGAACAGAGAACAGCGGAGAGAGAGAAGGGGAGGGAGAGAGAAGTGGGAGAAGAGAGAAGAGCAGAGAGAAGGGGGAGAGAGAGAAGGGGAGGAGAGAGAACAGAGAACAGCGGAGAGAGAGAAGGGGAGGGAGAGAGAAGAGAACAGCGGAGAGAGAAGGGGAGAGAGAACAGAGAACAGCGGAGAGAGAGAAGGGGAGGGAGAGAGAGAGGGGAGAGAGAGAGATAACAGCGGAGAGAGAGAAGGGGAGGAACAGACAGACAGAGAGAGAAGAGACAGAGAGAGAGAAGGGGACAGAGAGAGAACAGAGAGACAGCGGAGGAGAGAGAGACAGACAAACTGCAGAACTAGTTCCTCTATTCTCCACAGAATACAGACAGACAGAGAGATAACAGACAGACAGAGAGATAACAGACAGACAGAGAGGGATACATAGGATAGAGAAGAGAACAGCGGAGAGAGACAGAGAGATAACAGAGAGACAGCGGAGAGAGAGAAGGGGGAGGGAGAGAGAACAGAATACAACATACAGAGAGATAACAGGGGAGGAGAGAGAGACAGAGAACAGCGGAGAGAGAGAAGGGGGGGAGAGAGAGAAGAGAGACAGCGGAGAGAGAAGGGGGAGGGAGAGAGAGAAGAGGACAGCGGAGAGAGAGAAGGGGGAGGGAGAGAGAGAAGAGGACAGCGGAGAGAGAGAAGCTCTGATCATTTAGGAGGTGGGAGGTTGTCAGTATATTCGTTAAGTATTCAGACTCCTTCCATGTTTCCACATTCTGTTACATTACAGCCTTTCTAACATGGATTAAACAAATATGTTTCCTCATCAATCTAATTATTGGGTATTGTGATGTCATTATGGGGTATTGTGATGTCATCATGGGGTATTGTGATGTCATTATGGGGTATTGTGATGTCATTATGGGGTATTGTGATGTCATTATGGGGTATTGTGTGTAGAAAAAGGCTGTAACGTAAAACAAAATGTGTTAAAAGTCAAGGGGTCTGAATACCTTCCCAATGTACTGTCTTTAGAGTGTTGTCTATGTGGTTGATTTAATTGTGTTTGTGTGTGCGTGCGTGTGTGTGTTTGTGTGTGTGTGCGTGTGTGTATTTTCACGTGCGTGTGTCTAATTGACTGCAGCAGCAGTATGGAATGTGTTGAATGTTCTTCTGGAAGCTTCTGAAACTAAAACACTAACTACTCCAAGAGTTAAGCTGCAGAACGAGTTCCTCTGTTCTCCACAGAATACATACAGACAGAGAGATAACAGACAGACAGACAGAGAGATAACAGACATACAGAGAGATAACAGACAGACAGAGAGACAGACAGAGAGATAACAGACAGACAGAGAGAGAGATGACAGACAAACTGCAGAACTAGTTCCTCTATTCTCCACAGAATACAGACAGACAGAGAGATAACAGACAGACAGAGAGATAACAGACAGACAGAGAGAGATAACAGACAGACAAACTGCAGAACTAGTTCCTCTATTCTCCACAGAATACAGACAGACAGAGAGATAACAGACAGACAAACTGCAGAACTAGTTCCTCTATTCTCCACAGAATACAGACAGACAGACAGAGAGATAACATACAGACAGAGAGATAGCAGACAGACAGAGAGATAACAGACAGACAAACTGCAGAACTAGTTCCTCTATTCTCCACAGAATACAGACAGACAGAGAGATAACAGACAGACAGAGAGATAACAGACAGACAAACAGAGAGATAACAGACAGACAAACTGCAGAACTAGTTCCTCTATTCTCCACAGAATACAGACAGACAGAGAGATAACATACAGACAGAGAGATAGCAGACAGACAGATATCAGACAGACAAACTGCAGAACTAGTTCCTCTATTCTCCACAGAATACAGACAGACAGAGAGATAACAGACAGACAAACAGAGAGATAACATACATACATACAGAGAGATAACAGACAGACAGAGAGAATACAGACAGACAGACCAGACGGACCAAACAAACAGCTCAAAGGAACAGAGAAAAGGGAAAGGAAACAAGACAGTCGGTCAGGACTACAACCAGACAGACAGACAGAGACAAGACAGTCTGTCAGGACTACAACCAGACAGACAGACAGAGACAAGACAGTCTGTCAGGACTACAACCAGACAGACAGACAGAGACAAGACAGTCGGTCAGGACTACAACCAGACAGACAGACAGAGACAAGACAGTCTGTCAGGACTACAACCAGACAGACAGACAGAGACAAGACAGTCGGTCAGGACTACAACCAGACAGACAGACAGAGACAAGACAGTCGGTCAGGACTACAACCAGACAGACAGACAGACAGAGACAAGACAGTCGGTCAGGACTACAACCAGACAGACAGACAGAGACAAGACAGTTGGTCAGGACTACAACCAGACAGACAGACAGACAAAGACAGTCGGTCAGGACTACAACCAGACAGACAGAGACAAGACAGTCGGTCAGGACTACAACCAGACAGACAGAAGGTAACAAGACAGTCGGTCAGGACTACAACCAGACAGACAGACAGGACAAGACAGTCCTGTCAGGACTACAACCAGACAGACAGACAGAGCAAGACAGTTGGTCAGGACTACAACCAGACAGACAGTAGAGACAAGACTTGTCAGGACTACAACCAGACAGACAGACAGAGACAAGACAGTCGGTCAGGACTACAACCAGACAGACAGACAGACAGAGACAAGACAGTCGGTCAGGACTACAACCAGACAGACAGACAGACAGAGACAAGACAGTCTGTCAGGACTACAACCAGACAGACAGACAGAGACAAGACAGTCTGTCAGGACTACAACCAGACAGACAGACAGACAGAGACAAGACAGTCTGTCAGGACTACAACCAGACAGACAGACAGACAGAGACAAGACAGTCGGTCAGGACTACAACCAGACAGACAGACAGAGACAAGACAGTCGGTCAGGACTACAACCAGACAGACAGACAGAGACAAGACAGTCGGTCAGGACTACAACCAGACAGACAGAAGACAAGACAGTCGGTCAGGACTACAACAGACAGACAGACAGACAGAGACAAGACAGTCTGTCAGGACTACAACCAGACAGACAGACAGACAGAGACAAGACAGTTTGTCAGGACTACAACCAGACAGACAGAGACAAGACAGTCGGTCAGGACTACAACCAGACAGACAGACAGAGACATGACAGTCGGTCAGGACTACAACCAGACAGACAGACAGACAGAGACAAGACAGTCGGTCAGGACTACAACCAGACAGACAGACAGAGACAAGACAGTCTGTCAGGACTACAACAGACAGACAGACAGACAGAGACAACCAGACAGACAGAAGGTCAGTCGGGACTACAACAGACAGACAGACAGAGACAAGACAGTTGGTCAGGACTACAACCAGACAGACAGAGACAAGACAGTCGGTCAGGACTACAACCAGACAGACAGAGACAAGACAGTCGGTCAGGACTACAACCAGACAGACAGACAGAGACAAGACAGTCGGTCAGGACTACAACAGACAGACAGACAGACAGAGACAAGACAGTTTGTCAGGACTACAACCAGACAGACAGACAGAGACAAGACAGTTTGTCAGGACTACAACCAGACAGACAGACAGAGACAAGACAGTCTGTCAGTCAGGACAGACAGACAGACAGACAGAGACAAGACAGTAGTCAGGACTACAACAGACAGACAGACAGAGACAAGACAGTCTGTCAGGACTGCCCTGACCACCAGACAGAGAACACAGACGAAACCAGACAGACAGACAGAGACAAGACAGTCTGTCAGGACCCAGACAGAGACAGACAGACAAGACAGTCTGTCATCTTAATACAGACAGACAGACAGATTTCAAGAAGTCTGTCAGGACTACAACCAGACAGACAGACAGACAGACAGATAAAGACAGTCTGTCAGGACTGAAACCAGACAGACAGACAGACAGAGACAAGACAGTCGGTCAGGACTACAACCAGACAGACAGACAGAGACAAGACAGTCTGTCAGGACTACAACCAGACAGACAGACAGACAGATACATGACAGTCTGTCAGGACTACAACCAGACAGACAGACAGAGACAAGACAGACAGTCTGTCAGGACTAGAGACAGACGGGGGGGTGGGAGAAATGGGGGAGACAGACAGAGAACAGCAGAGAGAGAGACAGACAGAGACAAGACAGTTTGTCAGGACTACAACCAGACAGACAGACAGAGACAAGACAGTTTGTCAGGACTACAACCAGACAGACAGACAGAGACAAGACAGTTTGTCAGGACTACAACCAGAGAATGTTGAAGTAGAGGCTCAACTCTCTAGGCTCTTTTCTTGCCCTGACCACCACACTGAGAACAGCGGAAGAGAAACCGTGGACGTGATTAAGTACTGTGTGTGACCGTGTGAGAGCGCAGTGTTACATCTCGCTCATCTTAATATCTCCGGTGCTGCTCAACATCATTTCACAAAGTCTACCTTTAAGCCAGGCAAGCTCAAACACGTACAGATAAAGTATTTAAATTATTTTACAAGTATCTGAAACCGTGTGTGTGTGTGTGTGTGTGTGTGTGTGTGTGTGTGTGTGTGTGTGTGTGTGTGTGTGTGTGTGTGTGTGTGTGTGTGTGTGTGTGTGTGTGTGTGTGGAGTTAGTCTCTTTATAAGGGGTGTGGCATTGGGTGTGGCATTGTGGGTAATATTTCTGTACCAAAGGAAAATGTCCCCAGTGCAGTAAAACTAGAGATGGAGGGGAAGGCGTGGGGGTGGGAGAAAATGGGGAGGGGGAGAAGAGAACAGCAGAGAGAGAGAAGGGGAGGTAGAGAGAAGGGGGAGGAAGAGAGAAGAGGGGAGGGAGAGAGAGAAGGGGGAGGAAGAGAGAGAGAAGGGTGGAGAGAGAGGGGGAGGGAGAGAACAGTGGAGAGAGAGAGAAGGGGGAGGAAGAGAGAAGAGAACAGCAGAGAGAGAGAAGAAGGGGAGGGAGGAGAACAGAGAGAGAGAAGGGGGACAGAGAAGAGAACAGGGGAGAGAGAGAAGGGGGGGAGGGAGAGAGAAGGGGGAGGAAGAGAGAAGAGAACAGTGGAGAGAGAGAAGGGGGAGGGAGAGAGAAGAGAACAGCAGAGAGAGAGAAGGGGGAGGAAGAGAGAAGAGAACAGCAGAGAGAGAGAGGGAGGAGAGAGAGAAACAGAGAACAGTGGAGAGAGAGAAGGAGGGAGGGAGAGAGAAACAGAGAAGACAGTAAGAGAACAGGGGAGAGAGAAGCAAATAATGTGTGTGACCGTGTGAGAGCGCAGTGTTGCATCTCGCTCATCTTAATATCTCCGGTGCTGCTCAACATCATTTCACAAAGTCTACCTTTAAGCCAGGCAAGCTCAAACACATACAGATAAAGTATTTAAATTATTTTACAAGTATCTGAAACCGTGTGTGTGTGTGTGTGTGTGTGTGTGTGTGTGTGTGTGTGTGTGTGTGTGTGTGTGTGTGTGTGTGTGTGTGTGTGTGTGTGTGTGTGTGTGTGTGTGTGTGTGTGTGTGTGTGTGTGTGTGTTACCTTGAGGTGTCCCTGGTGCATGTTGGCTCTACAACACATGTCCAGGAAGCAGGACACAGCAGATGTGTCGATGACGATGTAGACAGGAACTCTTCTCTTATAGGCCGCATCTAACAGGTCCTTATAGATGTCAACGTCACTAAACTGATCCATTACTACTGCTATAACCTGGAGAACAGACACACAGTAGTTATAACCCTGACCCATCTAACAGGTCCTAATGTCAACATTACTAAACTGATCCATTACTACTGCTATAACCTGGAGAACAGACACACAGTGGTTATAACCCTGACCCATCTAACAGGTCCTAATGTCAACATTACTACTGCTATAACCTGGGAGAACAGACACACAGTGGTTATAACCCTGACCCATCTAACAGGTCCTAATGTCAACATTACTAAACTGATCCATTACTACTGCTATAACCTGGGAGAACAGACACACAGTGGTTATAACCCTGACCCATCTAACAGGTCCTAATGTCAACATTACTACTGCTATAACCTGGGAGAACAGACACACAGTGGTTATAACCCTGACCCATCTAACAGGTCCTAATGTCAACATTACTAAACTGATCCATTACTACTGCTATAACCTGGGAGAACAGACACACAGTGGTTATAACCCTGACCCATCTAACAGGTCCTAATGTCAACATTACTACTGCTATAACCTGGGAGAACAGACACACAGTGGTTATAACCCTGACCCATCTAACAGGTCCTTATAGATGTCAACATTACTAAACTGATCCATTACTACTGCTATAACCTGGAGAACAGACACACAGTGGTTATAACCCTGACCCATCTAACAGGTCCTAATGTCAACATCACTAAACTGATCCATTACTACTGCTATAACCTGGAGAACAGACACACAGTAGTTATAACCCTGACCCATCTAACAGGTCCTAATGTCTAACAGGTCCTAAACTGTCCATTACTACTGCTATAACCTGGAGAACAGACACACAGTGGTTATAACCCTGACCCATCTAACAGGTCCTAATGTCAACATTACTACTGCTATAACCTGGAGAACAGACACACAGTGGTTATAACCCTGACCCATCTAACAGGTCCTAATGTCAACATTACTAAACTGATCCATTACTACTGCTATAACCTGGAGAACAGACACACAGTGGTTATAACCCTGACCCATCTAACAGGTCCTTATGTCAACATTACTACTGCTATAACCTGGGTGAACAGACACACAGTAGTTATAACCCTGACCCATCTAACAGGTCCTAATGTCAACATTACTAAACTGATCCATTACTACTGCTATAACCTGGAGAACAGACACACAGTGGTTATAACCCTGACCCATCTAACAGGTCCTCATGTCAACGTACTGTGTGTAGTCTACCTTCTGAGCCTGTGATATAGTCTATAGTCTGTACTGTGTGTAGTCTACCTTCTGAGCCTGTGATATAGTCTATAGTCTGTACTGTGTGTAGTCTACCTTCTGAGCCTGTGATATAGTCTATAGTCTGTACTGTGTGTAGTCTACCTTCTGAGCCTGTGATATAGTCTATAGTCTGTACTGTGTGTAGTCTACCTTCTGAGCCTGTGATATAGTCTATAGTCTGTACTGTGTGTAGTCTACCTTCTGAGTCTGTGATGTAGTCTGTAGTCTGTACTGTGTGTAGTCTACCTTCTGAGCCTGTGCTATAGTCTATAGTCTGTACTGTGTGTAGTCTACCTTCTGAGCCTGTGATATAGTCTATAGTCTGTACTGTGTGTAGTCTACCTTCTGAGCCTGTGATATAGTCTGTACTGTGTGTAGTCTACCTTCTGAGTCTGTGATATAGTCTATAGTCTGTACTGTGTGTAGTCTACCTTCTGAGCCTGTGATATAGTCTATAGTCTGTACTGTGTGTAGTCTACCTTCTGAGCCTATGATATAGTCTATAGTCTGTACTGTGTGTAGTCTACCTTCTGAGCCTGTGATATAGTCTATAGTCTGTACTGTGTGTAGTCTACCTTCTGAGCCTGTGATATAGTCTATAGTCTGTACTGTGTGTAGTCTACCTTCTGAGCCTGTGATATAGTCTATAGTCTGTACTGTGTGTAGTCTACCTTCTGAGTCTATGATATAGTCTATAGTCTATACTGTGTGTAGTCTACCTTCTGAGTCTGTGATATAGTCTATAGTCTATACTGTGTGTAGTCTACCTTCTGAGTCTGTTATAGTCTATAGTCTGTACTGTGTGTAGTCTACCTTCTGAGCCTGTGATATAGTCTATAGTCTATACTGTGTGTAGTCTACCTTCTGAGTCTGTTATATAGTCTATAGTCTGTACTGTGTGTAGTCTACCTTCTGAGTCTATGATATAGTCTGTACTGTGTGTAGTCTACCTTCTGAGTCTATGATATAGTCTGTACTGTGTGTCTATGATATAGTCTGTCTACCTTCTGAGTCTATGATATAGTCTGTACTGTGTGTAGTCTACCTTCTGAGTCTGTTATAGTCTATAGTCTGTACTGTGTGTAGTCTACCTTCTGAGCCTGTGATATAGTCTATAGTCTATACTGTGTGTAGTCTACCTTCTGAGTCTGTTATATAGTCTATAGTCTGTACTGTGTGTAGTCTACCTTCTGAGTCTATGATATAGTCTGTACTGTGTGTAGTCTACCTTCTGAGCCTGTGATATAGTCTATAGTCTGTACTGTGTGTAGTCTACCTTCTGAGCCTGTGATATAGTCTATAGTCTGTACTGTGTGTAGTCTACCTTCTGAGCCTGTGATATAGTCTATAGTCTGTACTGTGTGTAGTCTACCTTCTGAGCCTGTGATATAGTCTATAGTCTGTACTGTGTGTAGTCTACCTTCTGAGTCTATGATATATAGTACTGTGTGTAGTCTACCTTGTGTGATATAGTCTGTACTGTGTGTAGTCTACCTTCTGAGCCTGTGATATAGTCTATAGTCTGTACTGTGTGTAGTCTACCTTCTGAGTCTGTGATATAGTCTATAGTCTGTACTGTGTGAGTCTACCTTCTGAGTCTCTGATATAGTCTGTACTGTGTGTAGTCTACCTTCTGAGCCTGTGATATAGTCTGTACTGTGTGTAGTCTACCTTCTGAGCCTGTGATATAGTCTATAGTCTGTACTGTGTGTAGTCTACCTTCTGAGCCTGTGATATAGTCTATAGTCTGTACTGTGTGTAGTCTACCTTCTGAGCCTGTTATAGTCTATAGTCTGTACTGTGTGTAGTCTACCTTCTGAGCCTGTGATATAGTCTATAGTCTGTACTGTGTGTAGTCTACCTTCTGAGTCTGTGATATAGTCTGTACTGTGTGTAGTCTACCTTCTGAGTCTGTGATATAGTCTATAGTCTGTACTGTGTGTAGTCTACCTTCTGAGCCTATGATATAGTCTATAGTCTGTGTGTAGTCTACCTTCTGAGCCTGTGATATAGATAGTCTAGTCTGTACTGTGTGTAGTCTACCTTCTGAGCCTGTGATATAGTCTATAGTCTGTACTGTGTGTAGTCTACCTTCTGAGCCTGTGATATAGTCTGTACTGTGTGTAGTCTACCTTCTGAGCCTGTGATATAGTCTATAGTCTGTACTGTGTGTAGTCTACCTTCTGAGTCTGTGATATAGTCTATAGTCTGTACTGTGTGTAGTCTACCTTCTGAGTCTATGATATAGTCTATAGTCTGTGTGTGTAGTCTACCTTCTGAGCCTGTGATATAGTCTATAGTCTGTACTGTGTGTAGTCTACCTTCTGAGTCTGTTATAGTCTATAGTCTGTACTGTGTGTAGTCTACCTTCTGTTATAGCCTGTGATATAGTCTATAGTCTGTACTGTGTGTAGTCTACCTTCTGAGCCTGTTATAGTCTATAGTCTGTACTGTGTGTAGTCTACCTTCTGAGCCTGTGATATAGTCTATAGTCTGTACTGTGTGTAGTCTACCTTCTGAGTCTGTGATATAGTCTATAGTCTGTACTGTGTGTAGTCTACCTTCTGAGTCTGTGATATAGTCTATAGTCTGTACTGTGTGTAGTCTACCTTCTGAGCCTGTGATATAGTCTATAGTCTGTACTGTGTGTAGTCTACCTTCTGAGTCTGTTATAGTCTATAGTCTGATATAGTCTGTCTGTACTGTGTGTAGTCTACCTTCTGAGCCTGTGATATAGTCTATAGTCTGTACTGTGTGTAGTCTACCTTCTGAGTCTGTGATATAGTCTATAGTCTGTACTGTGTGTAGTCTACCTTCTGAGCCTGTGATATAGTCTATAGTCTGTACTGTGTAGTCTACCTTCTGAGTCTATAGTCTGTACTGTGTGTAGTCTACCTTCTGAGCCTGTGATATAGTCTATAGTCTGTACTGTGTGTAGTCTACCTTCTGAGCCTGTGATATAGTCTATAGTCTGTACTGTGTGTAGTCTACCTTCTGAGCCTGTGATATAGTCTATAGTCTGTACTGTGTGTAGTCTACCTTCTGAGCCTGTGATATAGTCTATAGTCTGTACTGTGTGTAGTCTACCTTCTGAGCCTGTGATATAGTCTATAGTCTGTACTGTGTGTAGTCTACCTTCTGAGCCTGTGATATAGTCTATAGTCTGTACTGTGTGTAGTCTACCTTCTGAGCCTGTGATATAGTCTATAGTCTGTACTGTGTGTAGTCTACCTTCTGAGCCTGTGATATAGTCTATAGTCTGTCTGTGATATAGTGTCTGTAGTCTACCTTCTGAGCCTGTGATATAGTCTATAGTCTGTACTGTGTGTAGTCTACCTTCTGAGCCTGTTATAGTCTATAGTCTGTACTGTGTGTAGTCTACCTTCTGAGCCTGTGATATAGTCTATAGTCTGTACTGTGTGTAGTCTACCTTCTGAGTCTGTTATAGTCTATAGTCTGTACTGTGTGTAGTCTACCTTCTGAGCCTGTGATATAGTCTTCCGGACCACCTCCTTGATGTGTGTTTGTCCATCAGCCGGGGGCTGCGTGTGCACGTTGACACGCGTCACTCCTCGGTATGACGCGGCGTCGGGCCAGCCCAGGTCCAGGTCGGGTATAGAGCCTTCAGAGCGGTCGGGCCAGTACTGTAATGACAGTGGCCCATTGCCCCCGTCATACTCCAGCGCTCCCGCCTCGGCCTTGAGGTGCTCGCTTCCAGGCCGGTAGGCCTCCACGGTGCGCGCCAGCCGCAGGAGCTCCGGTTCAGACAGGAAGTGTCGGAGGTCATGTTCACTGAGGTAGCTGCTAAAGGCCTCTCGCCCCCCGGTCAGCAGAGCCTCGAGCGCGAGCCGCTGGTCCTCGCTGTAGAAGAACTCGGGTTTGGACTCGGTCACGCGCCAGTTGATGTGATGCTCATCGAGACACTGCACCTGAGACAGAGCCATGGCGCTACGCTTTATCAATACCTAACGGATAATCACTGACGGATCAATAATATAACCCAACAGATATTACTGGAGAACATTAAATATACAATCCCACGGTTGAACCGGGAGATTTACCAAACCTTTCCGACAAGAGTTCAACTTGTCTCAGCTCATGTTGTATTCGTATCCGTGTACACCAGCTTCCCACGATGTGTCCCATAAAACACGAATAATGTTGAAAATAAATAAAACGGCGACTTTTCTCCTCAAAGCCGACAGAAACCGAGACCGACTAGTTTATCAGCAGCACCGTATAAACTACCGGTCGTCAGTGCGTCTCCTCGTGTTGTAAAACGCAATAGAATTGAGCAGAAGTAAATAGTTACAGGCGGAATGTGAAATGTCTCTGTGAGATGATGACGGGTTCATCTCCCAGTGGAGCCTCAAACCACATCTCATGAACAAACACGCAGACACAGGTAAACCGGGACAAACTTCCCCACCCCGCCACGCCCGTCACACATGACCGCTCCAGCCCCGTTCCGGTGGAGCACCGGGGAAGTGTTGTTCGTGTGAGTCAGAGGATCTTTTCAAACTGCAGCAGCTTTAATCCAGACTCTGACTTGTTCAACTATTCTGATGACGAGTCTGTCTGCGGTTAAACACTTTTCTCTCGGTTCTATTCTACTAGAAGCGAGGCACTTCCTCGATCCCGTTTAGTTCCTCCAGAAAACTGTTGAAGCAGCTTTGAGACAAAACTCTGCGGAGTTTCTTACCAAAAGTGTCTTTATCCTTTTATAGACAAAGTCCTAAATAAAAAAAACGAACGGTTAATAATAACGATAGTTAATAACCGCTAATGATCCTGTATCGCGGAGAGATATCTGTCTGTAACTCGAGCTGTGAACTCTGGAACGGAAGCTGTCCTCACCGGGGACTCGAGGGCGGAGTGTCCGGTTAGTGGGTCAGGAAATAATAGAGAGAGAACCTAGAAACACTATAACCCCGCCTCATGTGTCGTGGCTAGAAGAGGTATCCAGCTTTAGTCAGAATGGACTTTTTTTGTAGCCGGTTACGCCTCGATCACACCGACAGTGTTTTACATTTTGGTTCACCAGAAGTACATTCATTTCCAATGGAACGATAATTGTGTATAATAATCATATACATTTAAAACCAAGGTAATAATAATGGTGTGTTTTGCACCTGTGTTTTAGGGTATTTCACCCATGTTTGGACCTGGTACTTTGTTAAAGACATTAAAGCGTTTCTCCCGTTTACTCTGCTCTCTGCTTTTGACGCACTCACCCACCGTTACACGTCGTTCGGTAATATCTTGGGGTGGTAAATCCGAGTGTACCAATTGATCTCTGAGATTTATGCCCCGCGAGAATACGACCAAGGGAAGGTCCGAAAACACATTACCGATACTGTCATCGGATTTTAGAATGTGCCAATGTTTGTGAACATTTCCCTTAATTTGTTCAGAGCACTTTGAATAGCGGGTAGTTAGAATACAAGAATGAGTCTTTTTGAATAGCGAGTAGTTAGAATACAAGAATGAGTCTTTTTGAATAGCGGGTAGTTAGAATACAAGAATGAGTCTTTTTGAATAGCGAGTAGTTAGAATACAAGAATGAGTCTTTTTGAATAAGTAGTTAGAATACAAGAATGAGTCTTTTTTTTAGAATACAAGAATGAGTCTTTTTGAGTAGTTAGAATACAAGAATGAGTCTTTTTGAATAGCGGGTAGTTAGAATACAAGAATGAGTCTTTTTGAATAGCGGGTAGTTAGAATACAAGAATGAGTCTTTTTGAATAGCGGGTAGTTAGAATACAAGAATGAGTCTTTTTGAATAGCGAGTCAGAAGATCAAGGAAACTGATTTGACGTGTGTCAGACTGCATAGTAAATCTCAGATGTTCAGAACAGGAGTTAAGAAAAGCATGAAACGCCTGGAGCTGTTTGGCATCACAAAAATATCACCAACATACAGTTTCCCTAAAATAATGATGTGAAGCAAGAAACATTTTGGAGAGGATTGACTGTTTCTCCATGTAAACCACATACAAATTAGCATAGTTGGGAGCCATGGGGGATCCCATAGTATTACCCTTCGCCTGAATAAAGAAATCATGTAGAAACATGAAGTAGTTATGTGTGAGTACAACTTCAGCCAAAGTTATAATGCAGGCACTGGAAGGTAGTTCATTAGGGTCACGTTGCAGAAGAAAAAGAAAAATGTATTATGACTCAACATCAAAAGTAACTAACAAGGTATTGTCAGGGAGAGGTCATACTGCTGGTGTCCTTTACAAAGGAGGGGAGCTGTTCTGCGAGTGGTCTAATAAAAAAGTCAACAAAAGTAGATAGAGGGGCCGTTACTGCATCAATGCCCAATAGGGCGACCCCTAGAGGTAAAAATCATAGACTTTCAAACCAGGGTAATAATGGTGTGTGTATAATAATCATAGACATTATATAACCAGGGTAATAATGGTGTGTATAATAATCATAGACATTATAACCAGGGTAATAATGGTGTATAATAATCATAGACATTATAACCAGGGTAATACTAATGGTGTGTAATAATCATAGACATTATAACCAGGGTAATAATGGTGTGTAATAATCATAGACATTATAACCAGGGTAATAATGGTGTGTAATAATCATAGACATTATAACCAGGGTAATAATGGTGTGTAATAATCATAGACATTATAACCAGGATAATAATGGTGTGTAATAATCATAGACATTATAACCAGGGTAATAATGGTGTGTAATAATCATAGACATTATAACCAGGGTAATAATGGTGTGTAATAATCATAGACATTATAACCAGGGTAATAATGGTGTGTAATAATCATAGACATTATAACCAGGGTAATAATAATGGTGTGTAATAATCATAGACATTATAACCAGGGTAATAATGGTGTGTAATAATCATAGACATTATAACCAGGGTAATAATGGTGTGTGTAATAATCATAGACATTATAACCAGGGTAATAATGGTGTATAATAATCATAGACATTATAACCAGGGTAATAATGGTGTGTAATAATCATAGACATTATAACCAGGGTAATAATAATGGTGTGTGTAATAATCATAGACATTATAACCAGGGTAATAATGGTGTGTAATAATCATAGACATTATAACCAGGGTAATAATGGTGTGTAATAATCATAGACATTATAACCAGGGTAATAATGGTGTGTAATAATCATAGACATTATAACCAGGGTAATAATGGTGTGTGTAATAATCATAGACATTATAACCAGGGTAATAATGGTGTATAATAATCATAGACATTATAACCAGGGTAATAATGGTGTGTAATAATCATAGACATTATAACCAGGGACATTATAATAATAATGGTGTGTAATAATCATAGACATTATAACCAGGGTAATAAATGGTGTGTAATAATCATAGACATTATAACCAGGGTAATAATAATGGTGTGTAATAATCATAGACATTATAACCAGGGTAATAATGGTGTGTAATAATCATAGACATTATAACCAGGGTAATAAGGGTAATAATAATGGTAATAATGTGTGTAATAATCATAGACATTATAACCAGGGTAAATAATGGTGTGTAATAATCATAGACATTATAACCAGGGTAATGATGGTGTGTGTAATAATCATAGACATTATAACCAGGGTAATAATAATGGTGTGTGTAATAATCATAGACATTATAACCAGGGTAATGATGGTGTGTGTAATAATCATAGACATTATAACCAGGGTAATAATAATGGTGTGTGTAATAATCATAGACATTATAACCAGGGTAATAATGGCGTGTGATAATCATAGACATTATAACCAGGGTAATAATAATGGTGTGTGTAATAATCATAGACATTATAACCAGTGTAATAACTGTGTGTTCCAGACTCGGTGGGGTGTGTGGACCCAGAGGAGTGTGTGAGGGTGTGTGGAGCGGAGGTGGGCTGCTCCAATATCGCCTTCCCAAAACTGGTCATCGAACTCATGCCCAGCGGTGAGTGAGTGTGTGTGTGTAATGCTGTATGTGTGTAAAAGCCTGGTGTAGATTGTATCCGTCATGTCTCTGGGTGGTGTAGAATGTCTCTGGGTGGTGTAGAATGTCTCTGGGTGGTGTAGAATGTATCAGTCATGTCTCTGGGTGGTGTAGAATGTATCAGTCATGTCTCTGGGTGGTGTAGAATGTATCAGTCATGTCTCTGGGTGGTGTAGAATGTATCAGTCATGTCTCTGGGTGGTGTAGAATGTATCAGTCATGTCTCTGGGTTGTTTAGAATGTCTCTGGGTTGTTTAGAATGTATCAGTCATGTCTCTGGGTTGTTTAGAATGTATCAGTCATGTCTCTGGGTTGTTAGAATGTATCAGTCATGTCTCTGGGTGGTGTAGAATGTATCAGTCATGTCTCTGGGGGTTGTTTAGAATGTATCATCCATGGGTTGTTTAGAATGTATCAGTCATGTCTCTGGGTTGGTTTAGAATGACAATACCATGGGCTTCATGTCTCTGGGTTGGATTGAATAGAATGTATCAGTCATGTCTCTGGGTGGATTGGAATAGAATGTGGAATAGACAATACCAGTCATGAATAGACTACCTGGGTTGGTGGAATAGACCATGAATAGACAATACCATGGGCTTGGATTGGAATAGACAATACCATGGGCTTGGATTGGAATAGACAATACCAATGGAATAGACAATCATGGGTGGATTGAATAGACAATACCATGGGGTTGGAATTGGAATAGACAATACCATGGGCTTGGATTGGAATAGACAATACCATGGGGTTGGATTGGATTAGAACAGACAATACCATGGGGTTGGATTGGAATAGACAATACCATGGGCTTGGATTGGAATAGACAATACCATGGGGTTGGATTGGAATAGACAATACCATGGGGTTGGATTGGAATAGACAATACCATGGGTTGGATTGGAATAGACAATACCATGGGGTTGGATTGGAATGACAAACCATGATTGGAATAGACAATACCATGGGTTGGATTGGAATAGATTGGAATAGACAATACATGGGCTTGGATTGGAATAGACAATACCATGGGGTTGGATTGGAATAGACAATACCATGGGGTTGGATTGGACCATGGGCTTATTGGAACAGACAATACCATGGGGTTGGATTGGATTGGAATAGACAATACCATGGGCTTGGATTGGAATAGACAATACCATGGGCTTGGATTGGAATAGACAATACCATGGGGTTGACTTGGAATAGACAATACCGTGGGGTTGGATTGGATTGGAATAGACAATACCATGGGGTTGGATTGGAATAGACAATACCATGGGGTTGGATTGGAATAGACAATACCATGGGCTTGGATTGGAATAGACAATACCATGGGGCTTGGATTGGAATAGACAATACCATGGGGTTGACTTGGAATAGACAATACTATGGGCTTGGATTGGAATAGACAATACCATGGGGTTGGCTTGGATTGGAATAGACAATACCATGGGGTTGACTTGGACTGGAATAGACGATACCATGGGGTTGGATTGGAATAGACAATACCATGGGGTTGGATTGGAATAGACAATACCATTGGATTGGAATAGACAATACCATGGATTGGAATAGACAATACCATGGGGTTGGCTTGGATTGGAATAGACAATACCATGGGGTTGACTTGGATTGGAATAGACAATACCATGGGGTTGGATTGGAATAGACAATACCATGGGCTTGGATTGGAATAGACAATACCATGGGGTTGGATTGGAATAGACAATACCATGGGGTTGGATTGGAATAGACAATACCATGGGGTTGGATTGGAATAGACAATACCATGGGGTTGGCTTGGATTGGAATAGACAATACCATGGGGTTGGATTGGAATAGACAATACCATGGGGGGTTGGACAATACCATGGGGTTGGATTTACCATGGGGTTGGCTTGGAATAGACAATACCATGGGGATTGGATTGGAATAGACAATACCATGGGGGTTGGATTGGATTGGAATAGACAATACCATGGGGTTGGATTGGTTGGATAGACAATACCATGGGGTTGGATTGGAATAGACAATACCATGGGGTTGGATTGGAATAGACAATACCATAGACAATAGACACCATGGGGTTGGGATTGGAATAGACAATACCATGGGGTTGGATTGGATTGGAATAGACAATACCATGGGGTTGGATTGGAATAGACAATACCATGGGGTTGGATTGGGAATTGGAATAGACAATACCATGGGGGGTTGGATTGGAATAGACAATACCATGGGGTTGGATTGGAATAGACAATACCATGGGGTTGGATTGGAATAGACAATACCATGGGGTTGGATTGGAATAGACAATACCATGGGGTTGGATTGGAATAGACAATACCATGGGGTTGGATTGGAATAGACAATACCATGGGGTTGGATTGGAATAGACAATACCATGGGGTTGGATTGGAATAGACAATACCATGGGGTTGGATTGGAATAGACAATACCATGGGCTTGGATTGGAATAGACAATACCATGGGGATGGATTGGAATAGACAATACCATGGGCTTGGATTGGAATAGACAATACCATGGGGTTGGCTTGGATTGGAATAGACAATACCATGGGGTTGACTTGGACTGGAATAGACGATACCATGGGGTTGGATTGGAATAGACAATACCATGGGCTTGGATTGGAATAGACAATACCATGGGATTGAATTGGAATAGACAATACCGTGGGGTTGGATTGGATTGGAATAGACAATACCATGGGATTGAATTGGAATAGACAATACAATGGGGTTGGCTTGGAATAGACAATACCATGGGGTTGGCTTGGACTGGAATAGACAATACCGTGGGGTTGGATTGGAATAGACAATACCATGGGGTTGGCTTGGACTGGAATAGACAATACCGTGGGGTTGGATTGGAATAGACAATACCATGGGGTTGGACTGGAATAGACAATACCATGGGGTTGACTTGGATTGGAATAGACAATACCGTGGGGTTGGATTGGAATAGACAATACCATGGGGTTGGATTGGAATAGACAATACCATGGGCTTGGATTGGTATAGACAATACCATGGGGTTGGATTGGTATAGACAATACCATGGGGTTGAATTGGACAGGAATAAGACGATACCATGGGGTTGGATTGGAATAGACGATACCATGGGGTTGGATTGGAATAGACAATACCATGGGGTTGGCTTGAATTGGTATAGACAATACCATGGGGTTGGATTGGATTGGTATAGACAATACCATGGGGTTGGATTGGTATAGACAATACCATGGGGTTGGATTGGTATAGACAATACCATGGGGTTGGATTGGAATAGACAATACCATGGGGTTGGCTTGGATTGGTATAGACAATACCATGGGGTTGGATTGGTATAGACAATACCATGGGGTTGGCTTGGATTGGTATAGACAATACCATGGGGTTGGATTGGTATAGACAATACCATGGGGTTGGATTGGTATAGGCAATACCATGGGGCGGGCTTGGATTGGTATAGACAATACCATGGGGTTGGATTGGAATAGACAATACCATGGGGTTGGATTGGAATAGACAATACCATGGGGTTGGATTGGAATAGACAATACCATGGGGTTGGATTGGAATAGACAATGCCATGGGGTTGGCTTGGAATAGACAATACCATGGGGTTGGCTTGGATTGGAATAGACAATACCATGGGGTTGAATTGGAATAGACAATACCATGGGGTTGGCTTGGAATAGACAATACCATGGGGTTGGCTTGGATTGGTATAGACAATACCATGGGGTTGGCTTGGATTGGTATAGACAATACCATGGGGTTGGATTGGATTGGAATAGACAATACCATGGGGTTGGATTGGAATAGACAATACCATGGGGTTGGCTTGGATTGGTATAGACAATACCATGGGGTTGGATTGGAATAGACAATACCATGGGATTGGATTGGAATAGACAATACCATGGGGTTGGATTGGAATAGACAATACCATGGGCTTGGATTGGAATAGACAATACCATGGGCTTGGATTGGAATAGACAATACCATGGGGTTGGATTGGTATAGACAATACCATGGGGTTGGATTGGTATAGACAATACCATGGGGTTGGCTTGGATTGGAATAGACAATACCATGGGGTTGGATTGGAATAGACAATACCATGGGGTTGGCTTGGATTGGAATAGACAATACCATGGGGTTGGATTGAAATGGAAAAGACACCAGATTGACTAGAACTGAACCCTCAGCCCTGTTCCTTGAATGAGGATGTGGATTAAAACGAGTCAATAAGGGTTACCTCTAACACTTACACTAACCCCTAACCTCTAACCCTTACCCTAACCCCTAACCCTAACCTCTAACCTCCAACCCTAACCCCTAAACCCTAACCTCCAACCCTAACCCCTAACCCTAACCCTAACCCTAACCCTAACCTGTTGCAGGCAAAGACTGATAGCCCATCATTTCTGTAGTACCTCTTCGATACTGGCACTCAGCATCTGAGCTCCTCTCCTGTTCGGGTGCAAGCCGTCTCTTTTTAAGGAACTAAGAACGTTCCCGAAATAAGTGTAAATAGTCAATGGAATCCAACGCTCTCCATGTGTGTGTGTGTGTAGGTCTGATGATTCCATGTGTGTGTGTGTGTAGGTCTGATGATTCCATGTGTGTGTGTGTGTGTAGGTCTGATGATTCCATGTGTGTGTGTGTAGGTCTGCGGGGGCTGATGATAGCAGTGATGATGGCGGCCCTGATGTCATCGTTGACCTCTATCTTTAACTCCTCCTCCACGCTCTTCACCATGGACATCTGGAAGAAGTACCGTGCGTACGCCTCGGAACGGGAGCTGCTATTGGTCGGCAGGTCAGTCACTCATACAGGAACAGCTGCTATTGGTCGGCAGGTCAGTCACTCATACAGGAACAGCTGCTGTTTAGACAGGTCAGTCACTCACACAGGAACAGCTGCTATTGGTCAGCAGGTCAGTCACTCATACTGGAACAGCTGCTATTGGTCGGCAGGTCAGTCACTCACACAGGAACAGCTGTTATTGGTCGGCAGGTCAGTCCCTCACACATGAAAAGCTGCTATTGGTCAGCAGGTCAGTCACTCACACAGGAACAGCTGCTGTTTAGACAGGTCAGTCACTCATACAGGAACAGCTGCTATTGGTCAGCAGGTCAGTCACTCACACAGGAACAGCTGCTATTGGTCAGCATTCAGGAACACAGGGCTGCTATTGGTCAGCAGGTCAGTCACTCACACAGGAACAGCTGCTATTGGTCAGCAGGTCAGTCACTCACACAGGAACAGCTGCTATTGGTCAGCAGGTCAGTCACTCACACAGGAACAGCTGCTATTGGTCAGCAGGTCAGTCACTCACACAGGAACAGCTGCTATTGGTCAGCAGGTCAGTCACTCACACAGGAACAGCTGCTGTTTAAACAGGTCAGTCACTCACACAGGAACAGCTGCTGTTTAGACAGGTCAGTCACTCACACAGGAACAGCTGCTGTTTAAACAGGTCAGTCACTCACACAGGCACAGCTGCTGTTTAAACAGGTCAGTCACTCACACAGGAACAGCTGCTATTGGTCGGCAGGTCAGTCACTCATACAGGAACAGCTGCTATTGGTCAGCAGGTCAGTCACTCATACAGGAACAGCTGCTATTGGTCAGCAGGTCAGTCACTCATACAGGAACAGCTGCTATTGGTCGGCAGGTCAGTCACTCACACAGGAACAGCTGCTATTGGTCGGCAGGTCAGTCACACTGTGTGTGTGTGTGTGTGTGTGTGTGTCTGTGCGTGTGCGTGTGCGTGTGCATGTGCGTGTGCGTGTGCGTGTGCGCCTGTGCGTGTGCGTGTGCGTGTGTGTAGGATAGTAACAGTGATTCTGGTGGTGATAAGCGTGGTGTGGATTCCAATCCTGCAGTCGGCCAATAGCGGACAGCTCTACGTTTACATCCAATCAGTGACCAGTTACCTGGCTCCACCCGTTACCGCTGTCTTCTCATTGGCTATCTTCTGGACCAGAACCAACGAGCAGGTAACACACACTTTAGTCCAAAAGGAAGGACAGTCAAGAATCCCTTTTCTTTTGGGTCAGCAGGAAACAAACCCATGACTCTTGGTGTTGCAAGCACAGTGGTCTGAGCCACATAGGACATGTAACAGAGTATAGTTAGTCATATAATTAGGATTATATACTATAGTATAGTTAGTCATATAATTAGGGTTATATACTGGTGTGATTAGAGGGTTCTATAGTTAGTAATATAATTAGGGTTATATACTATAGTATAGTTAGTCATATAATTAGGATTATATACTATAGTATAGTTAGTCATATAATTAGGGTTATATACTGGTGTGATTAGAGGGTTCTATAGTTAGTAATATAATTAGGGTTATATACTGGTGTGATCAGAGGGTTCTATAGTATAGTTAGTCATATAATTAGGGTTATATACTATAGTATAGTTAGTTATATAATTAGGGTTATATACTATAGTATAGTTAGTCATATAATTAGGGTTATATACTGGTGTGATCAGAGGGTTCTATAGTTAGTCATATAATTAGGGTTATATACTATAGTATAGTTAGTCATATAATTAGGGTTATATACTGGTGTGATCAGAGGGTTCTATAGTTAGTCATATAATTAGGGTTATATACTATAGTATAGTTAGTCATATAATTAGGGTTATATACTGGTGTGATCAGAGGGTTCTATAGTTAGTCATATAATTAGGGTTATGTACTGGTGTGATCAGAGGGTTCTATAGTTAGTCATATAATTAGGGTTATGTACTATAGCATAGTTAGTTATATAATTAGGGTTATATACTGGTGTTGTCAGAGGGTTCTATAGTTAGTCATATAATTAGGGTTATGTACTATAGTATAGTTAGTCATATAATTAGGGTTATATACTGGTGTGATCAGAGGGTTCTATAGTTAGTCATATAATTAGGGTTATATACTGGTGTGATCAGAGGGTTCTATAGTTAGTCATATAATTAGGGTTATGTACTATAGTATAGTTAGTTATATAATTAGGGTTATATACTGGTGTTGTCAGAGGGTTCTATAGTTAGTCATATAATTAGGGTTATGTACTATAGTATAGTTAGTCATATAATTAGGGTTATATACTGGTGTGATCAGAGGGTTCTATAGTTAGTCATATAATTAGGGTTATATACTATAGTATAGTTAGTCATATAATTAGGGTTATATACTATAGTATAGTTAGTTATATAATTAGGGTTATATACTGGTGTGATCAGAGGGTTCTATAGTATAGTTAGTCATATAATTAGGGTTATATACTGGTGTGATCAGAGGGTTCTATAGTTAGTCATATAATTAGGGTTATATACTATAGTATAGTTAGTCATATAATTAGGGTTATATACTATAGTATAGTTAGTCATATAATTAGGGTTATATACTGGTGTGATCAGAGGGTTCTATAGTGTAGTTAGTCATATAATTAGGGTTATATACTGGTGTTATCAGATGGTTGTATAGTATAGTTAGTCATATAATTAGGGTTATATACTGGTGTGATCAGAGGGTTCTATAGTTAGTTATATAATTAGGGTTATATACTGGTGTGATCAGGGGGTTCTATAGTTAGTTATATAATTAGGGTTATATACTGGTGTGATCAGGGGGTTCTATAGTTAGTTATATAATTAGGGTTATATACTGGTGTGATCAGAGGGTTCTATAGTTAATTATATAATTAGGGTTATATACTGGTGTGATCAGAGGGTTGTATAGTATAGTTAGTCATATAATTAGGGTTATATACTGGTGTGATCAGAGGGTTCTATAGTTAGTTATATAATTAGGGTTATATACTATAGTATAGTTAGTCATATAATTAGGGTTATATACTGGTGTGATCAGATGGTTCTATAGTTAGTTATATAATTAGGGTTATATACTATAGTATAGTTAGTCATATAATTAGGGTTATATACTATAGTATAGTTAGTCATATAATTAGGGTTATATACTGGTGTGATCAGAGGGTTCTATAGTTAGTTATATAATTAGGGTTATATACTGGTGTGATCAGAGGGTTGTATAGTATAGTTAGTCATATAATTAGGGTTATATACTGGTGTGATCAGAGGGTTCTATAGTTAGTTATATAATTAGGGTTATATACTATAGTATAGTTAGTCATATAATTAGGGTTATATACTGGTGTGATCAGAGGGTTCTATAGTTAGTTATATAATTAGGGTTATATACTGGTGTGATCAGAGGGTTCTATAGTATAGTTAGTTATATAATTAGGGTTATATACTGGTGTGATCAGAGGGTTCTATAGTATAGTTAGTTATATAATTAGGGTTATATACTGGTGTGATCAGAGGGTTCTATAGTATAGTTAGTCATATAATTAGGGTTATATACTATAGTATAGTTAGTCATATAATTAGGGTTATATACTATAGTATAGTTAGTCATATAATTAGGGTTATATACTATAGTATAGTTAGTCATATAATTAGGGTTATATACTATAGTATAGTTAGTCATATAATTAGGGTTATATACTATAGTATAGTTAGTCATATAATTAGGGTTATATACTATAGTATAGTTGGTCATATAATTAGGGTTATATACTATAGTATAGTTAGTCATATAATTAGGGTTATATACTATAGTATAGTTAGTCATATAATTAGGGTTATATACTATAGTATAGTTAGTCATATAATTAGGGTTATATACTATAGTATAGTTAGTCATATAATTAGGGTTATATACTATAGTATAGTTAGTCATATAATTAGGGTTATATACTATAGTATAGTTAGTCATATAATTAGGGTTATATTCTATAGTATAGTTAGTCATATAATTAGGGTTATATACTGGTGTGATCAGAGGGTTGTATAGTTAGTCATATAATTAGGGTTATATACTATAGTATAGTTAGTCATATAATTAGGGTTATATACTATAGTATAGTTAGTCATATAATTAGGGTTATATTCTATAGTATAGTTAGTTATATAATTAGGGTTATATACTGGTGTGATCAGAGGGTTCTGTAGTTAGTCATATAATTAGGGTTATATACTATAGTATAGTTAGTTATATAATTAGGGTTATATACTACAGTATAGTTAGTCATATAATTAGGGTTATATACTGGTGTGATCAGAGGGTTCTATAGTTAGTCATATAATTAGGGTTATATACTGGTGTGGTCGGAGGGTTCTATAGTTAGTCATATAATTAGGGTTATATACTGGTGTGATCAGATGGTTCTATAGTTAGTCATATAATTAGGGTTATATACTGGTGTGATCAGAGGGTTCTATAGTTAGTTATATAATTAGGGTTATATACTGGTGTGATCAGAGGGTTCTATAGTTAGTCATATAATTAGGGTTATATACTATAGTATAGGTTATTAGTTATATAATTAGGGTTATATACTGGTGTGATCAGATGCCTCAGGATAACTCCTTATGATGTAGGGTTATATACTGGTGTGATCATATGCCTCAGGATAACTCCTTATGATGTAGGGTTATATACTGGTGTGATCAGAGGGTTCTATAGTTAGTTATATAATTAGGGTTATATACTGGTGTGATCAGA
>NW_025747150.1:0-25000 GCF_021184085.1 Oncorhynchus gorbuscha
CTGTAGCAGGCCAACGTAGCAGCTGGCCCAAATCAGTCTGTTACCATTCACTGTAGCAGGCCAACGTAGCAGCTGGCCCAAATCAGTCTGTTACCATTCACTGTAGCAGGCCAACGTAGCAGCTGGCCCAAATCAGTCTGTTACCATTCACTGTAGCAGGCCAACGTAGCAGCTGGCCCAAATCAGTCTGTTACCATTCACTGTAGCAGGCCAACGTAGCAGCTGGCCCAAATCAGTCTGTTACCATTCACTGTAGCAGGCCAACGTAGCAGCTGGCCCAAATCAGTCTGTTACCATTCACTGTAGCAGGCCAACGTAGCAGCTGGCCCAAATCAGTCTGTTACCATTCACTGTAGCAGGCCAACGTAGCAGCTGGCCCAAATCAGTCTGGTACCATTCACTGTAGCAGGCCAACGTAGCAGCTGGCCCAAATCAGTCTGGTACCATTCACTGTAGCAGGCCAACGTAGCAGCTGGCCCAAATCAGTCTGTTACCATTCACTGTAGCAGGCCAACGTAGCAGCTGGCCCAAATCAGTCTGGTACCACTCACTGTAGCAGGCCAACGTAGCAGCTGGCCCAAATCAGTCTGTTACCATTCACTGTAGCAGGCCAACGTAGCAGCTGGCCCAAATCAGTCTGTTACCATCCACTGTAGCAGGCCAACGTAGCAGCTGGCCCAAATCAGTCTGGTACCATTCACTGTAGCAGGCCAACGTAGCAGCCCAAATCAGTCTGGTACCATTCAGGTCATGGTGTGCCCAAGATTCAGGTACAACAGATTCATGGTGTGAGGTACAACAGATTCATGGTGTGAGGTAACAGTACAACAGATTCATGGTGTGAGGTAACAGTACAACAGATTCATGGTGTGAGGTAACAGTACAACAGATTCATGGTGTGAGGTAACAGTACAACAGATTCATGGTGTGAGGTACAACAGATTCATGGTGTGACGTGCAACAGATTCATGGTGTGAGGTAACAGTACAACAGATTCATGGTGTGAGGTACAACAGATTCATGGTGTGAGGTAACAGTACAACAGATTCATGGTGTGAGGTAACAGTACAACAGATTCATGGTGTGAGGTAGCAGTACAACAGATTCATGGTGTGAGGTACAACAGATTCATGGTGTGAGGTACAACAGATTCATGGTGTGAGGTACAACAGATTCATGGTGTGAGGTAGCAGTACAACAGATTCATGGTGTGAGGTACAACAGATTCATGGTGTGAGGTACAACAGATTCATGGTGTGAGGTACAACAGATTCATGGTGTGAGGTAACAGTACAACAGATTCATGGTGTGAGGTACAACAGATTCATGGTGTGAGGTAGCAGTACAACAGATTCATGGTGTGAGGTAGCAGTACAACAGATTCATGGTGTGAGGTACAACAGATTCATGGTGTGAGGTACAACAGATTCATGGTGTGAGGTGCAACAGATTCATGGTGTGAGGTAACAGTACAACAGATTCATGGTGTGAGGTACAACAGATTCATGGTGTGAGGTACAACAGATTCATGGTGTGAGGTACAACAGATTCATGGTGTGAGGTAACAGTACAACAGATTCATGGTGTGAGGTACAACAGATTCATGGTGTGAGGTAACAGTACAACAGATTCATGGTGTGAGGTACAACAGATTCATGGTGTGAGGTACAACAGATTCATGGTGTGAGGTACAACAGATTCATGGTGTGAGGTACAACAGATTCATGGTGTGAGGTAGCAGTACAACAGATTCATGGTGTGAGGAACAACAGATTCATGGTGTGAGGTACAACAGATTCATGGTGTGAGGTACAACAGATTCATGGTGTGAGGTAGCAGTACAACAGATTCATGGTGTGAGGTAGCAGTACAACAGATTCATGGTGTGAGGTAACAGTACAACAGATTCATGGTGTGAGGTACAACAGATTCATGGTGTGAGGTACAACAGATTCATGGTGTGAGGTACAACAGATTCATGGTGTGAGGTAACAGTACAACAGATTCATGGTGTGAGGTAGCAGTACAACAGATTCATGGTGTGAGGTACAACAGATTCATGGTGTGAGGTACAACAGATTCATGGTGTGAGGTACAACAGATTCATGGTGTGAGGTAACAGTACAACAGATTCATGGTGTGAGGTAACAGTACAACAGATTCATGGTGTGAGGTAACAGTACAACAGATTCATGGTGTGAGGTACAACAGATTCATGGTGTGAGGTAACAGTACAACAGATTCATGGTGTGAGGTAACAGTACAACAGATTCATGGTGTGAGGTAACAGTACAACAGATTCATGGTGTGAGGTAGCAGTACAACAGATTCATGGTGTGAGGTAACAGTACAACAGATTCATGGTGTGAGGTAACAGTACAACAGATTCATGGTGTGAGGTACAACAGATTCATGGTGTGAGGTAACAGTACAACAGATTCATGGTGTGAGGTAACAGTACAACAGATTCATGGTGTGAGGTAACAGTACAACAGATTCATGGTGTGAGTTACAACAGATTCATGGTGTGAGGTACAACAGATTCATGGTGTGAGGTAACAGTACAACAGATTCATGGTGTGAGGTACAACAGATTCATGGTGTGAGGTAACAGTACAACAGATTCATGGTGTGAGGTAACAGTACAACAGATTCATGGTGTGAGGTAACAGTACAACAGATTCATGGTGTGAGGTACAACAGATTCATGGTGTGAGGTAACAGTACAACAGATTCATGGTGTGAGGTAACAGTACAACAGATTCATGGTGTGAGGTAACAGTACAACAGATTCATGGTGTACAACAGTACAGTACAACAGATTCATGGTGTGAGGTAACAGTACAACAGATTCATGGTGTGAGGTAGATTCAGTACAACAGATTCATGGTGTGAGTAACAGTACAACAGATTCATGGTGTGAGGTACAACAGCAACAGATTCATGGTGTGAGGTAACAGTACAACAGATTCATGGTGTGAGGTACAACAGATTCATGGTGTGAGGTAACAGTACAACAGATTCATGGTGTGAGGTAACAGTACAACAGATTCATGGTGTGAGGTAGCAGTACAACAGATTCATGGTGTGAGGTACAACAGATTCATGGTGTGAGGTACAACAGATTCATGGTGTGAGGTAGCAGTACAACAGATTCATGGTGTGAGGTAACAGTACAACAGATTCATGGTGTGAGGTACAACAGATTCATGGTGTGAGGTACAACAGATTCATGGTGTGAGGTACAACAGATTCATGGTGTGAGGTAACAGTACAACAGATTCATGGTGTGAGGTACAACAGATTCATGGTGTGAGGTAGCAGTACAACAGATTCATGGTGTGAGGTAGCAGTACAACAGATTCATGGTGTGAGGTACAACAGATTCATGGTGTGAGGTACAACAGATTCATGGTGTGAGGTGCAACAGATTCATGGTGTGAGGTAACAGTACAACAGATTCATGGTGTGAGGTACAACAGATTCATGGTGTGAGGTACAACAGATTCATGGTGTGAGGTACAACAGATTCATGGTGTGAGGTAACAGTACAACAGATTCATGGTGTGAGGTACAACAGATTCATGGTGTGAGGTAACAGTACAACAGATTCATGGTGTGAGGTACAACAGATTCATGGTGTGAGGTAGCAGTACAACAGATTCATGGTGTGAGGTACAACAGATTCATGGTGTGAGGTAGCAGTACAACAGATTCATGGTGTGAGGAACAACAGATTCATGGTGTGAGGTACAACAGATTCATGGTGTGAGGTACAACAGATTCATGGTGTGAGGTAGCAGTACAACAGATTCATGGTGTGAGGTAGCAGTACAACAGATTCATGGTGTGAGGTAACAGTACAACAGATTCATGGTGTGAGGTAACAGTACAACAGATTCATGGTGTGAGGTACAACAGATTCATGGTGTGAGGTACAACAGATTCATGGTGTGAGGTACAACAGATTCAGTACAACAGATTCATGGTGTGAGGTAGCAGTACAACAGATTCATGGTGTGAGGTACAACAGATTCATGGTGTGAGGTACAACAGATTCATGGTGTGAGGTACAACAGATTCATGGTGTGAGGTACAACAGATTCATGGTGTGAGGTAACAGTACAACAGATTCATGGTGTGAGGTACAACAGATTCATGGTGTGAGGTAACAGTACAACAGATTCATGGTGTGAGGTAACAGTACAACAGATTCATGGTGTGAGGTACAACAGATTCATGGTGTGAGGTAACAGTACAACAGATTCATGGTGTGAGGTAACAGTACAACAGATTCATGGTGTGAGGTAACAGTACAACAGATTCATGGTGTGAGGTAACAGTACAACAGATTCATGGTGTGAGGTAACAGTACAACAGATTCATGGTGTGAGGTACAACAGATTCATGGTGTGAGGTAACAGTACAACAGATTCATGGTGTGAGGTACAACAGATTCATGGTGTGAGGTAACAGTACAACAGATTCATGGTGTGAGGTAACAGTACAACAGATTCATGGTGTGAGGTAACAGTACAACAGATTCATGGTGTGAGGTAGCAGTACAACAGATTCATGGTGTGAGGTAACAGTACAACAGATTCATGGTGTGAGGTAGCAGTACAACAGATTCATGGTGTGAGGTAACAGTACAACAGATTCATAGTGTGAGGTAGCAGTACAACAGATTCATGGTGTGAGGTAACAGTACAACAGATTCATGGTGTGAGGTAACAGTACAACAGATTCATGGGTGTGAGGTAACAGTACAACAGATTCATGGTGTGAGGTAACAGTACAACAGATTCATGGTGTGAGGAGATTCAGTACAACAGATTCATGGTGTGAGGTAACAGTACAACAGATTCATGGTGTGAGGTAACAGTACAACAGATTCATGGTGTGAGGTAACAGTACAACAGATTACAACAGGTGTGAGGTAACAGTACAACAGATTCATGGTGTGAGGTAACAGTACAACAGATTCATGGTGTGAGGTACAACAGATTCATGGTGTGAGGTAATTCATGGTACAACAGTACAACAGATTCATGGTGTGAGGTAACAGTACAACAGATTCATGGTGTGAGGTAACAGTACAACAGATTCATGGTGTGAGGTGAGGTCATGGTGTGAACAGTACAACAGATTCATGGTGTGAGGTAACAGTACAGATTCATGGTGTGAGGTAACAGTACAACAGATTCATGGTGTGAGGTAACAGTACAACAGATTCATGGTGTGAGGTAACAGTACAACAGATTCATGGTGTGAGTAACAGTACAACAGATTCATGGTGTGAGGTACAACAGATTCATGGTGTGAGGTAACAGTACAACAGATTCATGGTGTGAGTAACAGTACAACAGATTCATGGTGTGAGGTACAACAGATTCATGGTGTGAGGTACAACAGATTCATGGTGTGAGGTACAACAGATTCATGGTGTGAGTACAACAGATTCATGGTGTGAGGTAACAGTACAACAGATTCATGGTGTGAGGTAACAGTACAACAGATTCATGGTGTGAGGTACAACAAGATTCATGGTGTGAGGTACAACAGATTCATGGTGTGAGGTACAACAGATTCATGGTGTGAGTACAACAGATTCATGGTGTGAGTACAACAGATTCATGGTGTGAGGTAACAGTACAACAGATTCATGGTGTGAGGTAACAGTACAACAGATTCATGGTGTGAGGTACAACAGATTCATGGTGTGAGGTAACAGTACAACAGATTCATGGTGTGAGGTAACAGTACAACAGATTCATGGTGTGAGGTAACAGTACAACAGATTCAGATTCAGATGGTGTGAGGTACAACAACAGATTCATGGTGTGTAGTACAACAGATTCATGGTGAGGTAGCAGTACAACAGATTCATGGTGTGAGGTAACAACAGATTCATGGTGTGAGGTACAACAGATTCATGGTGTGAGTAACAGTACAACAGATTCATGGTGTGAGGTACAACAGATTCATGGTGTGAGTACAACAGATTCATGGTGTACAACAGATTCATGGTGTAGCAGTACAACAGATTCATGGTGTGAGGTAGCAGTACAACAGATTCATGGTGTGAGGTACAACAGATTCATGGTGTGAGGTACAACAGATTCATGGTGTGAGGTGCAACAGATTCATGGTGTGAGGTAACAGTACAACAGATTCATGGTGTGAGGTACAACAGATTCATGGTGTGAGGTACAACAGATTCATGGTGTGAGGTACAACAGATTCATGGTGTGAGTAACAGTACAACAGATTCATGGTGTGAGTACAACAGATTCATGGTGTGAGGTAACAGTACAACAGATTCATGGTGTGAGGTAACAGTACAACAGATTCATGGTGTGACAGTACAACAGATTCATGGTGTGAGGTAGATTCAGTACAACAGATTCATGGTGTGAGTAACAGTACAACAGATTCATGGTGTGAGGTAACAGTACAACAGATTCATGGTGTGACAGTACAACAGATTCATGGTGTGAGGGTACAACAGATTCATGGTGTGAGGTACAACAGATTCATGGTGTGAGGTAACAGTACAACAGATTCATGGTGTGAGGTAACAGTACAGATTCAGATACAACAGGTGTGAGGTAATTCAGTACAACAGATTCATGGTGTGTACAACAGATTCATGGTGTGAGGTACAACAGATTCATGGTGTGAGGTACAACAGATTCATGGTGTGAGGTAACAGTACAACAGATTCATGGTGTGAGGTACAACAGATTCAGTACAACAGATTCATGGTGTGAGGTACAACAGATTCATGGTGTGAGGTAACAGTACAACAGATTCACAGAGGTACAACAGATTCATGGTGTGACAGTACAACAGATTCATGGTGTGAGGTAACAGTACAACAGATTCATGGTGTGAGGTAACAGTACAACAGATTCATGGTGTGAGGTACAACAGTAACAGTACAACAGATTCATGGTGTGAGGTAACAGTACAACAGATTCATGGTGTGAGGTAACAACAGATTCATGGTGTGAGGTACAACAGATTCATGGTGTGAGGTAACAGTACAACAGATTCATGGTGTGAGGTAACAGTACAACAGATTCATGGTGTGAGGTAACAGTACAACAGATTCATGGTGTGAGGTAACAGTACAACAGATTCATGGTGTGAGGTAACAGTACAACAGATTCATGGTGTGAGGTACAACAGATTCATGGTGTGAGTACAACAGATTCATGGTGTGAGGTAACAGTACAACAGATTCATGAGGGTACAACAGATTCATGGTGTGAGGTACAACAGATTCATGGTGTGAGGTACAACAGATTCATGTGTGAGGTGATGGGTACAACAGATTCATGGTGTGAGGTAGATTCAGTACAACAGATTCATGGTGTGAGGTAACAGTACAACAGATTCATGGTGTGAGGTAACAGTACAACAGATTCATGGTGTGAGGTACAACAGATTCATGGTGTGAGGTAGATTCAGTACAACAGATTCATGGTGTGAGTAACAGTACAACAGATTCATGGTGTGAGGTAACAGTACAACAGATTCATGGTGTGAGGTAACAACAGATTCATGGTGTGAGGTAGCAGTACAACAGATTCATGGTGTGAGGGTACAACAGATTCATGGTGTGAGGTACAACAGATTCATGGTGTGAGGTACAACAGATTCATGGTGTGAGGTACAACAGATTCATGGTGTGAGGTACAACAGATTCATGGTGTGAGGTAGATTCAGTACAACAGATTCATGGTGTGAGGTAACAGTACAACAGATTCATGGTGTGAGGTACAACAGATTCATGGTGTGAGGTACAACAGATTCATGGTGTGAGGTACAACAGATTCATGGTGTGAGGTAACAGTACAACAGATTCATGGTGTGAGTAACAGTACAACAGATTAGCAGTACAACAGATTCATGGTGTGAGGTACAACAGATTCATGGTGTGAGGTACAACAGATTCATGGTGTGAGGTACAACAGATTCATGGTGTGAGGTAACAGTACAACAGATTCATGGTGTGAGGTACAACAGATTCAACAGATTCATGGTGTGAGGTAACAGTACAACAGATTCATGGTGTGAGTAACAGTACAACAGATTCATGGTGTGAGGTAACAGTACAACAGATTCATGGTGTGAGGTAACAGTACAACAGATTCATGGTGTGAGGTAACAGTACAACAGATTCATGGTGTGATGGTGTAGCAGTACAACAGATTCATGGTGTGAGGTAACAGTACAACAGATTCATGGTGTGAGGTAACAGTACAACAGATTCATGGTGTGAGGTACAACAGATTCATGGTGTGAGGTAACAGTACAACAGATTCATGGTGTGAGGTACAACAGATTCATGGTGTGAGGTAACAGTACAACAGATTCATGGTGTGAGTACAACAGATTCAACAGTACAACAGATTCATGGTGTGAGGTACAACAGATTCAGTACAACAGATTCATGGTGTGAGGTAACAGTACAACAGATTCATGGTGTGAGGTAACAGTACAACAGATTCATGGTGTGAGGAGGTACAACAGATTCATGGTGTGAGGTAGGTACAACAGATTCATGGTGTGAGGTAACAGTACAACAGATTCATGGTGTGAGGTAACAGTACAACAGATTCATGGTGTGAGGTAACAGTACAACAGATTCATGGTGTGAGGTAACAGTACAACAGATTCATGGTGTGAGTTACAACAGATTCATGGTGTGAGGTACAACAGATTCATGGTGTGAGGTAACAGTACAACAGATTCATGGTGTGAGGTACAACAGATTCATGGTGTGAGGTAACAGTACAACAGATTCATGGTGTGAGGTAGCAGTACAACAGATTCATGGTGTGAGGTAACAGTACAACAGATTCATGGTGTGAGGTAACAGTACAACAGATTCAGTACAACAGATTCATGGTGTGAGGTACAACAGATTCAGTACAACAGATTCATGGTGTGAGGTAACAGTACAACAGATTCATGGTGTGAGGTAACAGTACAACAGATTCATGGTGTGAGGTAACAGTACAACAGATTCATGGTGTGAGGTAACAGTACAACAGATTCATGGTGTGAGGTACAACAGATTCATGGTGTGAGGTAACAGTACAACAGATTCATGGTGTGAGGTACAACAGATTCATGGTGTGAGGTAACAGTACAACAGATTCATGGTGTGAGGTAACAGTACAACAGATTCATGGTGTGAGGTAACAGTACAACAGATTCATGGTGTGAGGTAACAGTACAACAGATTCATGGTGTGAGGTAACAGTACAACAGATTCATGGTGTGAGGTAGCAGTACAACAGATTCATGGTGTGAGGTAACAGTACAACAGATTCATGGTGTGAGGTAACAGTACAACAGATTCATGGTGTGAGGTAACAGTACAACAGATTCATGGTGTGAGGTAACAGTACAACAGATTCATGGTGTGAGGTACAACAGATTCATGGTGTGAGGTAACAGTACAACAGATTCATGGTGTGAGGTAGCAGTACAACAGATTCATGGTGTGAGGTAACAGTACAACAGATTCATGGTGTGAGGTAACAGTACAACAGATTCATGGTGTGAGGTAACAGTACAACAGATTCATGGTGTGAGTTACAACAGATTCATGGTGTGAGGTACAACAGATTCATGGTGTGAGGTAACAGTACAACAGATTCATGGTGTGAGGTACAACAGATTCATGGTGTGAGGTAACAGTGCAACAGATTCATGGTGTGAGGTAGCAGTACAACAGATTCATGGTGTGAGGTAACAGTCAACAGATTCATGGTGTGAGGTAACAGTACAACAGATTCATGGTGTGAGTTACAACAGATTCATGGTGTGAGGTACAACAGATTCATGGTGTGAGGTGCAACAGATTCATGGTGTGAGGTAACAGTACAACAGATTCATGGTGTGAGGTAACAGTACAACAGATTCATGGTGTGAGGTAACAGTACAACAGATTCATGGTGTGAGGTAACAGTACAACAGATTCATGGTGTGAGGTGCAACAGATTCATGGTGTGAGGTAACAGTACAACAGATTCATGTTGTGAGATACAACAGATTCATGGTGTGAGGTAACAGTACAACAGATTCATGGTGTGAGGTAACAGTACAACAGATTCATGGTGTGAGGTAACAGTACAACAGATTCATGGTGTGCGGTAACAGTACAACAGATTCATGGTGTGAGGTAACAGTACAACAGATTCATGGTGTGAGGTAGCAGTACAACAGATTCATGGTGTGAGGTAACAGTACAACAGATTCATGGTGTGAGGTAACAGTACAACAGATTCATGGTGTGAGGTAGCAGTACAACAGATTAATGGTGTGAGGTACAACAGATTCATGGTGTGAGGTACAACAGATTCATGGTGTGAGGTAACAGTACAACAGATTCATGGTGTGAGGTAGCAGTACAACAGATTCATGGTGTGAGGTAACAGTACAACAGATTCATGGTGTGAGGTAGCAGTACAACAGATTCATGGTGTGAGGTACAACAGATTCATGGTGTGAGGTAACAGTACAACAGATTCATGGTGTGAGGTAACAGTACAACAGATTCATGGTGTGAGGTAACAGTACAACAGATTCATGGTGTGAGGTACAACAGATTCATGGTGTGAGGTAACAGTACAACAGATTCATGGTGTGAGGTAGCAGTACAACAGATTCATGGTGTGAGGTAGCAGTACAACAGATTCATGGTGTGAGGTAACAGTACAACAGATTCATGGTGTGAGGTAACAGTACAACAGATTCATGGTGTGAGGTAGCAGTACAACAGATTCATGGTGTGAGGTAACAGTACAACAGATTCATGGTGTGAGGTAACAGTACAACAGATTCATGTTGTGAGGTACAACAGATTCATGGTGTGAGGTACAACAGATTCATGGTGTGAGGTACAACAGATTCATGGTGTGAGGTAACAGTACAACAGATTCATGGTGTGAGGTAACAGTACAACAGATTCATGTTGTGAGGTACAACAGATTCATGGTGTGAGGTAACAGTACAACAGATTCATGGTGTGAGGTAGCAGTACAACAGATTCATGTTGTGAGGTACAACAGATTCATGGTGTGAGGTAACAGTACAACAGATTCATGGTGTGAGGAACTAGACTCTGCCCAGTGAGGTCATCAGCTCCATTTGACAGACACATCAGGGTTCACAACTCAGCGTTTCCCCCGTCACTAGATAGGCGGGGCGTTTCCAATAACATCCACTTTGTACCAACTGCTACTGTATATAATAACAGCAATAGAGTCAGCTGATATCCAAAATAAAGCTCCACCTTCTGCTATGGAGCTCGGGACACACAATGACAGACAAGAAACCCAGCTAGCTGTTTTGTCTTACCGTCAAACTGTTGATGTCTGGACACCAGAGTTGTCCTGAGTGTTTGACTGGTGTCCTCCACCAGGTTCTCAAACTCCAGCTTGCTCTGCTGCCCCAGTTTCTCCTCCATGTCGGACGTACAACAGGTGTAGCCCTGAGGACACACACGCAGGTGTTCACCTGGGTAGAGAGAGACAGACAGTTAATACCTGGAGGAGAGGGACAGACAGACAGGTGTAGCCCCGAGGACACACACGCAGGTGTTCACCTGGGTAGAGAGAGACAGACAGTTAATACCTGGAGGAGAGGGACAGACAGACAGGTGTAGCCCTGAGGACACACACGCAGGTGTTCACCTGGGTAAAGAGAGAGACAGTTAATACCTGGAGGAGAGGGACAGACAGACAGACAGACAGACAGACAGACAGACAGACAGACAGACAGACAGACAGACAGACAGACAGACAGACAGACAGACAGACAGACAGACAGACAGACAGACAGACAGACAGACAGACAGACAGACAGACAGACAGACAGACAGACAGACAGACAGACAGACAGACAGACAGACAGACAGACAGACAGCTAAGGGACAGAAAGACTCCTGAGGGAGATGGACAGACAGACAGGGAACATGACTGTTATACACATCAACAGAGCTTGCTGCCACCGAGCAGGAGTCAAGTCAAGCCCCCAAAAGGCCGAGGTTTGATCGAGGCTCTCCTGTCATTTGAGATTCCCAGGACAGACAGAAGAGAGAGAGACAGAGAGACAGAGAGAGAGAGAGAGAGAGAGAGAGAGAGAGAGAGAGAGAGAGAGAGAGAGAGAGAGAGAGAGAGAGAGAGAGAGAGAGAGAGAGAGAGACAGAGACAGAGAGACAGACAGAAGAGAGAGAGACAGAGAGAGAGACAGAGAGAGAGACAGAGAGAGAGACAGAGAGAGAGAGACAGAGAGAGAGAGAGAGAGAGAGAGAGAGAGAGAGAGAGAGAGAGAGAGAGAGAGAGAGAGAGAGAGAGAGAGAGAGAGAGAGAGAGAGAGAGAGAGAGAGAGAGAGAGAGAGAGAGAGAGAGAGAGAGAGAGAGAGAGAGAGAGAGAGAGAGAGAGAGAGAGACTGGTACAGAATGGGGGCTGAGGCCCACAGTGCTCAGAGACACGAGAAGAGACGACACAACGTGAAACCAACTAAGCTGGCTAATAATCACAATTTATATTCTAGATAATGAAGTGGTAAATTAGTATGAGGTTAAATGGGACATTGATGCCTTCTCTGTCTCAGTGCAGAGACTGTCTGGACAGTGTGTTGGTGTGCACTGGCACCAAAGTCAGAAGAGAGGACCACAGTAAGTGTTCCCTGCTACGTTGCCAGCAGACTGCTAATGAAGACTGGCGACAACACTTCAGAACAAAACACAGCCAGGTCTCTAGAGTGATGTGCATGAACTGCTCTGTGGCCGACCGTGGAGACCACCACTCTCTAGACGACACAGATGCAGCGCCTCACACAGAGACACACGTTTGCAGTGTTACCCAAGCGGACTGGTATCAGCGTGTCACTGTTTGTTCACGCAGGGCTTTGCTGCATAGCATGGGTGATGTGAGGAAAATTAACCACACAGAGTTGATTGAGATCTGTGTTTATATATGTGATCCCTCACCACAAGGCTGTAAACAAAACAGCAGCTAACAGCTAACAGAGAAACAGAGCAGTAGATCAGCAGCTAACAGAGAAACAGAGAAACAGAGCAGTAGATCAGCAGCTAACAGAGAAACAGAGCAGTAGATAGCAGCTAACAGCTAACAGAGAAACAGAGCAGTAGATAGCAGCTAACAGCTAACAGAGAAACAGAGCAGTAGATAGCAGCTAACAGAGAAACAGAGCAGTAGATAGCAGCTAACAGAGAAACAGAGCAGTAGATAGCAGCTAACAGAGAAACAGAGCAGTAGATCAGAAGCTAACAGAGAAACGGAGCAGTAGATAGCAGCTAACAGCTAACAGAGAAACAGAGCAGTAGATCAGCAGCTAACAGCTAACAGAGAAACAGAGCAGTAGATCAGCAGCTAACAGCTAACAGAGAAACAGGGCAGTAGATAGCAGCTAACAGCTAACAGAGAAACAGAGCAGTAGATCAGAAGCTAACAGAGAAACAGAGCAGTAGATAGCAGCTAACAGAGAAACAGAGCAGTAGATAGCAGCTAACAGAGAAACAGAGCAGTAGATCAGCAGCTAACAGCTAACAGAGAAACAGGGCAGTAGATAGCAGCTAACAGCTAACAGAGAAACAGAGCAGTAGATCAGCAGCTAACAGAGAAACAGAGCAGTAGATAGCAGCTAACAGAGAAACAGAGCAGTAGAACAGAAGCTAACAGAGAAACAGAGCAGTAGATAGCAGCTAACAGAGAAACAGAGCAGTAGATAGCAGCTAACAGAGAAACAGAGCAGTAGAACAGAAGCTAACAGAGAAACAGAGCAGTAGAACAGAAGCTAACAGAGAAACAGAGCAGTAGATAGCAGCTAACAGAGAAACAGAGCAGTAGAACAGCAGCTAACAGAGAAACAGAGCAGTAGATAGCAGCTAACAGAGAAACAGAGCAGTAGAACAGCAGCTAACAGAGAAACAGAGCAGTAGATGGCAGCTAACAGAGAAACAGAGCAGTAGATAGCAGCTAACAGAGAAACAGAGCAGTAGAACAGCAGCTAACAGAGAAACAGAGCAGTGGAACAGAAGCTAACAGAGAAACAGAGCAGTAGAACAGAAGCTAACAGAGAAACAGAGCAGTAGATAGCAGCTAACAGAGAAACAGAGCAGTAGAACAGCAGCTAACAGAGAAACAGAGCAGTAGATAGCAGCTAACAGAGAAACAGAGCAGTAGAACAGCAGCTAACAGAGAAACAGAGCAGTAGATAGCAGCTAACAGAGAAACAGAGCAGTAGATAGCAGCTAACAGAGAAACAGAGCAGTAGATAGCAGCTAACAGCTAACAGAGAAACAGAGCAGTAGATAGCAGCTAACAGAGAAACAGAGCAGTAGATAGCAGCTAACAGAGAAACAGAGCAGTAGATAGCAGCTAACAGCTAACAGCTAACAGAGAAACAGAGCAGTAGATAGCAGCTAACAGAGAAACAGAGCAGTAGATAGCAGCTAACAGCTAACAGAGAAACAGAGCAGTAGAACAGCAGCTAACAGAGAAACAGAGCAGTAGATAGCAGCTAACAGAGAAACAGAGCAGTAGATAGCAGCTAACAGCTAACAGAGAAACAGAGCAGTAGATAGCAGCTAACAGAGAAACAGAGCAGTAGTACAGCAGCTAACAGCTAATAGAGAAACAGAGCAGTAGAACAGCAGCTAACAGCTAACAGTCAGGGATTATCAGAGTAGTAGCAGTAGTCGTAGTCAGGGACAATAACATTAGCAGAGAGCTGATCAGAGATGGTGATATTGGCAGATAGATGATCAGAGATGGTGACATTAGCAGAGAGCTGATCAGAGATGGTGATATTAGCAGAGAGATGATCAGAGATGGTGACATTTAGCAGAGAGATGATCAGAGATGGTGATATTAGCAGAGAGATGATCAGAGATGGTGACATTAGCAGAGAGATGATCAGAGATGGTGATATTAGCAGAGAGCTGATCAGAGATGGTGACATTAGCAGAGAGATGATCAGAGATGGTGACATTAGCAGAGAGATGATCAGAGATGGTGATATTAGCAGAGAGATGATCAGAGATGGTGACATTTAGCAGAGAGATGATCAGAGATGGTGACATTAGCAGATAGATGATCAGAGATGGTGACATTAGCAGAGAGATGATCAGAGATGGGGGAAAGAGGTCTGTAATTACAGAGGGCAACATAATGGAAGAAGAAAAGTCATCTTCTACTGCTGGGATTTGACGGTGAAACGCTCTGGCACCGGAGACCATGTTTTCTAATCAGAGTGAAGCGAGCCATGAGAAATACCATTTATTTTACTGAGAGAGACCAATCACACATTAGCTCTTTGGTCCATTCTCTGGATGTCTCCCAAATGGCCCTCTATTCCCTTTAGGGCCTATTGAGTTCTGGTCCAATGTAGTGTACTACATAGGGAATAGTACTCCATTTGGGAGGCATTCTCTCTGTGGCCCAGATGCCTCAGTGTTTCAGGACCATTATCTCTGGGATGTGAACACCAGGTCTGATTGAGACATAGCAGCAGTGAAATTAGCTGGATCTGCTGACTACAGACTGAGACACAGCCAACCAGGCCTCTAGTGCTCAATGTCTTGAATGGCCAGAGAGAGAATATGGAGAGACAAAAGGACCATGTAACACAGAGGGCTCGTCCCAAAATGGCACCCCATTCCCCCTTTTAGAGCGCAATACTTTAGAAACAGGTGTTCTGCTAAAGTAATGCACTAAATAGGGAATAGGGTGGAGACGACGGGTTACGGAGCTCACTAAATAGAGAATAGGGTGCTGTTTGGGTTCAGTAATCTGCCAGATGGAGACGGGTTACGGAGCTCACTAAATAGAGAATAGGGTGCTGTTTGGGTTCAGTAATCTGCCAGATGGAGACGAGTTACGGAGCTCACTATATAGGGAATAGGGTACTCAGACAGAAAGAGGAGTGAGATCTGTTGTACTCTGACAGGAAGAGGAGTGAGATCTGTTGTACTCTGACAGGAAGAGGAGTGAGATCTGTTGTACTCTGACAGGAAGAGGAGTGAGATCTGTTGTACTCTGACAGGAAGAGGAGTGAGATCTGTTGGGTTAGGGTTATCTGTTGTACTCCGACAGGAAGAGGAGTGAGATCTGTTGGGTTAGGGTTATCTGTTGTACTTTGACAGGAAGAGGAGTGAAATCTGTTGCGTTAGGGTTATCTGTTGTACTCTGACAGGAAGAGGAGTGAGATCTGTTGTACTCTGACAGGAAGGAGTGAGATCGTATCCAGAATGATTTGACTGTGTCTGATGCTGTTTCTAACGATCCCATCACAGCTGTTAACTGAAGCTGTTGTGATCATTTACACCATGACTCATCAGTACAGTGTAATAATCATCAACAACAGGATGAGCCCCTCATGTCTTCCCAGCGGGAGAGATACAGACTGTAACACAGCGGGAGAGATACAGACTGTAACACAGCGGGAGAGATACAGACTGTAACACAGCGGGAGAGATACAGACTAACACAGCGGGAGAGATACAGACTGTAACACAGAGATACAGACTGTAACACAGCGGGAGAGATACAGACTAACACAGAGATACAGACTGTAACACAGCGGGAGAGATACAGACTAACACAGCGGGAGAGATACAGACTGTAACACAGAGATACAGACTGTAACACAGCGGGAGAGATACAGACTGTAACACAGAGATACAGACTGTAACACAGCGGGAGAGATACAGACTAACACACCGGGAGAGATACAGACTAACACAGCGGGAGAGATACAGACTAACACAGCGGGAGAGATAGACTGTAACACAGAGATACAGACTAACAAAGAGATACAGACTGTAACACAGAGATACAGACTAACACAGCGGGAGAGATACAGACTAACACAGCGGGAGAGATACAGACTAACACAGAGATACAGACTGTAACACAGCGGGAGAGATACAGACTGTAACACAGTGGGAGAGGTACAGACTAACACAGCGGGAGAGATACAAACTAACACAGCGGGAGAGATACAGACTAACACAGAGATACAGACTGTAACACAGCGGGAGAGATACAGACTGTAACACAGCGGGAGAGGTACAGACTAACACAGCAGGAGAGATACAGACTGTAACACAGAGATACGTACTGTAACACAGTGGGAGAGATACAGACTGTAACACAGAGATACGTACTGTAACACAGAGATACGTACTGTAACTCAGTGGGAGAGATACAGACTGTAACACAGAGATACGTACTGTAACACAGCGATATGTACTGTAACACAGAGATACAGACTGTGACACAGAGATACAGACTGTGACACAGAGATACAGACTAACAAAGCGGGAAAGATACAGACTAACACAGCGGGAGAGATACAGACTAACAGAGATACAGACTGTAACACAGAGATACAGACTGTAACACAGAGATACAGACTGTAACACAGAGATACAGACTGTGACACAGAGATACAGACTGTAACACAGAGATACAGACTGTAACACAGAGATACAGACTAACACAGCGGGAGAGATACAGACTGCAACACAGCGGGAGAGATACAGACTGTAACACAGCGGGAGGGATACAGACTGTAACACAGAGATACAGACTGTAACACAGAGATACAGACTGTAACACAGTGGGAGAGATACAGACTGTAACACAGTGGGAGAGATACAGACTAACACAGCGGGAGAGATACAGACTAACACAGCGGGAGAGATACAGACTAACACAGCGGGAGAGATACAGACTGTAACACAGCGGGAGGGATACAGACTGTAACACAGAGATACAGACTAACACAGCGGGAGAGATACAGACTAACACAGAGGGAGAGATACATACTGTAACACAGTGGGAGAGATACAGACTGTAACACAGCGGGAGAGATACAGACTGTAACACAGCGATACAGACTGTAACACAGAGATACAGACTGTAACACAGAGATAGACTGTAACACAGAGATACAGACTGTAACACAGCGGGAGAGATACAGACTGTAACACAGCGGGAGAGATACAGACTAACACAGCGGGAGAGATACAGACTAACACAGCGGGAGAGATACAGACTAACACAGAGATACAGACTGTAACACAGAGATACAGACTGTAACACAGAGATACAGACTGTAACACAGCGGGAGAGATACAGACTGTAACACAGCGGGAGGGATACAGACTGTAACACAGAGATACAGACTAACACAGCGGGAGAGATACAGACTAACACAGAGGGAGAGATACATACTGTAACACAGTGGGAGAGATACAGACTGTAACACAGCGGGAGAGATACAGACTGTAACACAGCGATACAGACTGTAACACAGAGATACAGACTGTAACACAGAGATAGACTGTAACACAGAGATACAGACTGTAACACAGCGGGAGAGATACAGACTGTAACACAGGGGGAGAGATACAGACTAACACAGCGGGAGAGATACAGACTAACACAGCGGGAGAGATACAGACTAACACAGAGATACAGACTGTAACACAGAGATACAGACTGTAACACAGAGATACAGACTGTAACACAGAGATACAGACTGTAACACAGCGGGAGAGATACATACTAACACAGCGGGAGAGATACAGACTAACACAGCGGGAGAGATACAGACTAACACAGAGATACAGACTGTAACACAGAGATACAGACTGTAACACAGAGATACAGACTGTAACACAGCGGGAGAGATACATACTAGCACAGCGGGAGAGATACATACTAACACAGCGGGAGAGATACATACTAACACAGCGGGAGGGATAGAGACTAACACAGCGGGAGGGATAGAGACTGTAACACAGAGATAGACTGTAACACAGAGATACAGACTGTAACACAGCGGGAGAGATACAGACTGTAAAACAGCGGGAGAGATAGAGACTGTAACACAGAGATACAGACTGTAACACAGAGATACAGACTGTAACACAGAGATACAGACTGTAAAACAGCGGGAGAGATAGAGACTGTAACACAGAGATACAGACTGTAACACAGAGATACAGACTGTAACACAGAGATACAGACTGTAACACAGAGATACAGACTGTAACACAGCGGGAGAGATACAGACTGTAAAACAGCGGGAGAGATAGAGACTGTAACACAGAGATACAGACTGTAACACAGAGATACAGACTGTAACACAGAGATACAGACTGTAACACAGAGATACAGACTGTAACACAGAGATACAGACTGTAAAACAGCGGGAGAGATAGAGACTGTAACACAGAGATACAGACTGTAACACAGAGATACAGACTGTAACACAGAGATACAGATTGTAACACAGCGGGAGAGATACAGACTGTAAAACAGCGGGAGAGATACAGACTGTAAAACAGAGGGAGGGATACAGACTGTAACACAGAGATACAGACTGTAAAACAGCGGGAGGGATACAGACTGTAACACAGAGATACAGATTGTAACACAGCGGGAGAGATACAGACTGTAACACAGCGGGAGAGATACAGACTAACACAGCGGGAGAGATACAGACTGTAACACAGTGGGAGAGATACAGACTAACACAGCGGGAGGGATACAGACTAACACAGCGGGAGAGATACAGACTAACACAGCAGGAGAGATACATACTGTAACACAGCGGGAGAGATACAGACTGTAACACAGCGGGAGATATACAGACTGTAACACAGAGATACAGACTGTAACACAGCAGGAGAGATAGAGACTGTAAAACAGAGATACAGACTGTAACACAGAGATACAGACTGTAACACAGAGATACAGACTGTAACACAGAGGGAGAGATACAGACTGTAACACAGAGATACAGACTGTAACACAGAGATACAGACTGTAACACAGAGATACAGACTGTAACACAGAGATACAGACTGTAACACAGAGATACAGACTGTAACACAGAGGGAGAGATACAGACTGTAACACAGAGATACAGACTGTAACACAGAGATACAGACTGTAACACAGAGATACAGACTGTAACACAGAGATACAGACTGTAACACAGAGATACAGACTGTAACACAGAGATACAGACTGTAACACAGAGATACAGACTGTAACACAGAGGGAGAGATACAGACTGTAACACAGAGATACAGACTGTAACACAGAGGGAGAGATACAGACTGTAACACAGAGGGAGAGATACAGACTGTAACACAGCGGGAGAGATACAGACTGTAACACAGAGATACAGACTGTAACACAGAGATACAGACTGTAACACAGAGGGAGAGCAGATCACTTAGCATGTCTTTGATCCTACATGACTTCTCTGACATGTTTATCCTTTAACACTTACAAAGTGTTGTTCCCATGGTGATTGGGGACCGCCTAGACTGCGATTCCATCTTGTTGGTAAATACATATCACAACAATGAGACGATTGAGAAGGTAAACATAAAGACCACTTTCCTGTTGATATCCCTGATGTGCTCGTTTCCACCTCCAAGCTGTGTGGTGTCTCAGTGCTGGAGAACAATGTTGAAAGGCCTGTCTGCTCGGTCATGAGTTAACAGATAAATTATTACTCTAAACGAACAAGCTTTCCAATTAAACGGATTACCAGTTCTCTGTATGGCTCAGAGGCACGTTCTGCTGTGAACACAAGAAGAGACGCGAAACTAAACAAACGGAAACGAGCACTTTGTGCCTGCCTGCCTGCCTGCCTGCCTGCCTGCCTGCCTGCCTGCCTGCCTGCCTGCCTGCCTGCCTGCCTGCCTGCCTGCCTGCCTGCCTGCCTGCCTGCCTGCCTGCCTGCCTGCCTGCCTGCCTGCCTGCCTGCCTGCCTGCCTGCCTGCCTGCCTGCCTGCCTGCCTGCCTGCCTGCCTGCCTGCCTGCCTGCCTGCCTGCCTGCCTGCCTGCCTGCCTGCCTGCCTGCCTGCCTGCCTGCCTGCCTGCCTGCCTGCCTGCCTGCCTGCCTGCCTGCCTGCCTGCCTGCCTGCCTGCCTGCCTGCCTGCCTGCCTGCCTGCCTGCCTGCCTGCCTGCCTGCCTGCCTGCCTGCCTGCCTGCCTGCCTGCCTGCCTGCCTGCCTGCCTGCCTGCCTGCCTGCCTGCCTGCCTGCCTGCCTGCCTGCCTGCCTGCCTGCCTGCCTGCCTGCCTGCCTGCCTGCCTGCCTGCCTGCCTGCCTGCCTGCCTGCCTGCCTGCCTGCCTGCCTGCCTGCCTGCCTGCCTGCCTGCCTGCCTGCCTGCCTGCCTGCCTGCCTGCCTGCCTGCCTGCCTGCCTGCCTGCCTGCCTGCCTGCCTGCCTGCCTGCCTGCCTGCCTGCCTGCCTGCCTGCCTGCCTGCCTGCCTGCCTGCCTGCCTGCCTGCCTGCCTGCCTGCCTGCCTGCCTGCCTGCCTGCCTGCCTGCCTGCCTGCCTGCCTGCCTGCCTGCCTGCCTGCCTGCCTGCCTGCCTGCCTGCCTGCCTGCCTGCCTGCCTGCCTGCCTGCCTGCCTGCCTGCCTGCCTGCCTGCCTGCCTGCCTGCCTGAGAGTTATTGTAAAACAGAGCTTTTTAAAAATGGGGTTTGAATGAAACTAATGGTATGGGGAATTATCTAATAATCAAAGCTTATGAAAGCTCAGAAAGGCAAAAATGTGTCACAAAGTAGCTGTGAAGAAGAGGCATGGAGGAGACAACTAGACTAATGGACATCTGGTAACACAATGAGGAGGAGACAGAGAGGAGACAGAGAGGAGACAACTAGACTAATGGACATCAATAACCAGTCTCCATGTCTGTGGTAATAACCAGGGTCAGACAGTAAACCAGTCTCCATGTCTGTGGTAATAACCAGGGTCAGACAGTAAACCAGTCTCCATGTCTGTGGTAATAACCAGTCTCCATGTCTGTGGTATTAACCAGTCTCCATGTCTGTGGTATTAACCAGTCTCCATGTCTGTGGTAATAATCAGTCTCCATGTCTGTGGTAATAACCAGTCTCCATGTCTGTGGTAATAACCAGTCTCCATGTCTGTGGTTATAACCAGTCTCCATGTCTGTGGTAATAACCAGTCTCCATGTCTGTGGTAATAACCAGTCTCCATGTCTGTGGTAATAACCAGTCTCCGTGTCTGTGGTAATAACCAGTCTCCATGTCTGTGGTAATAACCAGTCTCCATGTCTGTGGTAATAACCAGTCTCCATGTCTGTGGTTATAACCAGTCTCCATGTCTGTGGTTATAACCAGTCCCCATGTCTGTGGTAATAACCAGGGTCAGACAGTAAACCAGTCTCCATGTCTGTGTTATAACCAGTCTCCATGTCTGTGGTAATATCCAGTCTCCATGTCTGTGGTATTAACCAGTCTCCATGTCTGTGGTAATATCCAGTCTCCATGTCTGTGGTAATAACCAGGGTCAGACAGTAAAACAGTCTCCATGTCTGTGGTAATAACCAGTCTCCATGTCTGTGGTAATATCCAGTCTCCATGTCTGTGGTATTAACCAGTCTCCATGTCTGTGGTATTAACCAGTCTCCATGCCTGTGGTAATATCCAGTCTCCATGTCTGTGGTAATAACCAGGGTCAGACAGTAAAACAGTCTCCATGTCTGTGGTAATAACCAGTCTCCATGTCTGTGGAAATAACCAGTCTCCATGTCTGTGGTAATAACCAGTCTCCATGTCTGTGGTATTAACCAGTCTCCATGTCTGTGGTAATAACCAGTCTCCATGTCTGTGGTAATAACTAGTCTCCATGTCTGTGGTATTAACCAGTCTCCATGGCTGTGTTAATATCCAGTCTCCATGTCTGTGGTAATAACCAGTCTCCATGTCTGTGGTATTAACCAGTCTCCATGTCTGTGGTAATAACCAGTCTCCATGTCTGTGGTATTAACCAGTCTCCATGTCTGTGGTAATAACCAGTCTCCATGTCTGTGGTAATAACCAGTCTCCATGTCTGTGGTAATAACCAGGGTCAGACAGTAAAACAGTCTCCATGTCTGTGGTATTAACCAGTCTCCATGTCTGTGGTAATATCCAGTCTCCATGTCTCTGCTAATAACCAGGGTCAGACAGTAAACCAGTCTCCATGTCTGTGGTAATAACCAGTCTCCATGTCTGTGGTAATAACCAGTCTCCATGTCTGTGGTAATAACCAGTCTCCATGTCTGTGGTAATAACCAGGGCCAGACAGTAAACCAGTCTCCATGTCTGTGGTAATAACCAGTCTCCATGTCTGTGGTAATAACCAGTCTCCATGTCTGTGGTAATAACCAGTCTCCATGTCTGTGGTTATAACCAGTCTCCATGTCTGTGGTAATAACCAGTCTCCATGTCTGTGGTAATAACCAGTCTCCATGTCTGTGGTAATAACCAGTCTCCATGTCTGTGGTAATAACCAGTCTCCATGTCTGTGGTAATAACCAGTCTCCATGTCTGTGGTAATAACCAGTCTCCATGTCTGTGGTAATAAAGTCTCCATGTCTCTCCATGTCTGTGGTAATAACCAGTCTCCATGTCTGTGGTAATAACCAGTCTCCATGTCTGTGGTAATAACCAGTCTCCATGTCTGTGGTTATAACCAATCCAGTCTCATAACCAGTATCCATGTCTGTAATAACCAGTCTCCATGTCTGTGGTAATAACCAGTCTCCATGTCTGTGGTAATAACCAGTCTCCATGTCTGTGGTAATAACCAGTCTCCATGTCTGTGGTAATAACCAGTCTCCATGTCTGTGGTAATAACCAGTCTCCATGTCTGTGGTAATAACCAGTCTCCATGTCTGTGGTAATAACCAGTCTCCATGTCTGTGGTAATAACCAGTCTCCATGTCTGTGGTAATAACCAGTCTCCATGTCTGTGGTAATAACCAGTCTCCATGTCTGTGGTAATAACCAGTCTCCATGTCTGTGGTAATAACCAGTCTCCATGTCTAACCAGTCTCCATGTCTGTGGTAATAACCAGTCTCCATGTCTGTGGTAATAACCAGTCTCCATGTCTGTGGTAATAACCAGTCTCCATGTCTGTGGTTATAACCAGTCTCCATGTCTGTGGTAATAACCAGTCTCCATGTCTGTGGTAATGGTAATAAACCAGTCTCCATGTCTGTGGTCAGACAGTAAACCAGTCTCCATGTCTGTGGTATAACCAGTCTCCATGTCTGTGGTAATAACCAGTCTCCATGTCTGTGGTTATAACCAGTCTCCATGTCTGTGGTAATAACCAGTCTCCATGTCTGTGGTAATAACCAGTCTCCATGTCTGTGGTAATAACCAGTCTCCATGTCTGTGGTAATAACCAGGGTCAGACAGTAAACCAGTATCCATGTCTGTGGTAATAACCAGGGTCAGACAGTAAACCAGTATCCATGTCTGTGGTAATAACCAGTCTCCATGTCTGTGGTTATAACCAGTCTCCATGTCTGTGGTAATAACCAATAGTGGTGGAGAAGGTGTTGTCATACTTGATTAAAAGTAAAGATACCTAAATAGTCAAAGTTCCCCAGTAAAATACTACTGGAATTAATTAAAGCTTAAAAATATTTGCTTTTAAATATACTTTAAGTGTCAAAAGTAAAAGCATTGCAAAAATATAGCTAAGTTTTAAAAGTAAAACTATAAATGATTTCAAATTACTTAAATTAACCAAACTGCAAATTGTTATTTATTTGTTGTTCATTTATAGCCATAGATAGACTCCAACACTCAGACATAATTTACAGCCATAGATACACTGCAGGGATGTTCTCTGTTTAGTGAGTCCTCCAGATCAGAGGCAGTAGGGATGACCAGGGATGTTCTCTGTTTAGTGAGTCCTCCAGATCAGAGGCAGTAGGGATGACCAGGGATGTTCTCTGTTTAGTGAGTCCTCCAGATCAGAGGCAGTAGGGATGACCAGGGATGTTGTCTGTTTAGTGAGTCCTCCAGATCAGAGGCAGTAGGGATGAACAGGGATGTTCTCTGATTAGTGAGTCCTCCAGATCAGAGGCAGTAGGGATGACCAGGGATGTTGTCT
>NW_025747150.1:30000-67852 GCF_021184085.1 Oncorhynchus gorbuscha
CTGTATGGAGGTCTGTAGGGAGGTCTGATGGGAGGTCTGTAGGGAGGTCTATAGGGAGGTCTATATGGAGGTCTATAGGGAGGTCTGATGGGAGGTCTGTAGGGAGGTCTGTAGGGAGGTATATATGGAGGTCTATAGGGAGGTCTATAGGGAGGTCTATATGGAGGTCCTTAGAGAGATCTGTAGAGAGGTCTATAGGGAGGTCTGGAGGGAGGTCTGATGGGAGGTCTGATGGGAGGTCTGTAGGGAGGTCCGGAGGGAGGTCTATAGGGAGTCCTGTAGGGAGATCTATAGGGAGGTCTAGGGAGGTCTGTAGGGAGGCCTATAGGGAGGTCTGTAGGGAGGCCTATAGGGAGGTCTATAGGGAGGTCAGAATGGAGGTCTATTGGGCGGTCTGTAGGGAGGTCTATAGGGAGGTCTGTAGGGAGGTCTATAGGGAGGTCTATAGGGAGGTCTATAGGGAGGTCTATAGGGAGGTCTGGAGGGAGGTCTATAGGGGGGTCTATAGGGGGTCTATATGGAGGTCTATATGGAGGTCTGTAGGGAGGTCTGTAGGGAGGTCTGTCGGGAGGTCTATAGGGAGGTCTGTAGAGAGATCTGTAGGGAGTTCTGTAGGGAGATCTGTATAGAGGTCTGCAGGGAGGTCTGTAGGGAGGTCTATAGGGAGGTCTGATGGAAGGTCTGTAGGGAGGTCTGTAGGGGGTTCTGTAGGGAGATCTATAGGGAAGTCTGGAGGGAGGTCTGTAGGGAGTTCTATAGGGAGAACTGTAGGGAGATCTATAGGGAGATCTATAGGGAGGTCTGTAGGGAGGTCTGTAGGGAGGTCAACAGGGAGGTCAACAGGGAGGTCAACAGGGAGGTCTGTAGGGAGGTCTATAGGGAGGTCAACAGGGAGATCTATAGGGAGGTCTATAGGGAGGTCTATAGGGAGGTCTATAGGGCAGTCTATAGGGCAGTCTCTAGGGAGGTCTGAAGGGAGGTTATAGGGAGGTCTGTAGGGAGGTCTGTAGGGAGACCTGTAGATAGATCCATAGGGAGGTCTGTAGGGAGACCTGTAGGGAGATCTATAGGGAGGTCTGGAGGGTGGTCTGATGGGAGGTTCGGAGGGAGGTCTGTAGGGAGGTCTATAGGGTGGTCTATAGGGAGGTCTGAATGGAGGTCTATAGGGCGGTCTGTAGGGAGGTCTATAGGGCGGTCTGTAGGGAGGTCTATAGGGCGGTCTGTAGGGACGTCTGTAGGGACGTCTGTAGGGACGTCTGTAGGGACGTCTGTAGGGACGTCTGTAGGGAGGTCTGTAGGGAGGTCTGTAGGGAGGTCTGTAGGGAGGTCTATAGGGCGGTCTGTAGGGAGGTCTGGAGGAAGGTCTATAGGGCGGTCTGAATGGAGGTCTATAGGGGGGTCTATAGGGCGGTCTGGAGGGAGGTCTATAGGGAGGTCTGTAGGGAGGTCTGTAGGGAGGTCTGTAGGGAGGTCTGTAGGGAGGTCTGTCTGGAGGTCAACAGGGAGGTCTGTAGGGAGGTCTATAGGGAGATTTTAGGGAGGTCTGTAGGGAGGTCTATAGGGAGGTCAACAGGGAGGTCTGTAGGGAGGTCTGATGGGAGGTCAACAGGGAGGTCTGTAGGGAGGTCTATAGGGAGGTCAACAGGGAGATCTGTATGGAGGTCTGTAGGGAGTCTGTAGGGAGGTCTGAAGGGAGGTCTGTAGGGAGGTCTGCAGGGAGGTCTGCAGGGAGTCTGTAGGGAGGTCTATAGGGGGGTTTATAGGGAGGTCTATAGGGGGGTCTATAGGGGGGTCTATAGGGAGGTCTATAGGGAGGTCTGATGGGAGGTCTGTAGGGAGGTCTATAGGGAGGTCTGTAGGGAGGTCTATAGGGAGGTCTGTAGGGAGGTCTGTTCGCTGCTCTGGCCCCCCAATGGTGGAACAAACTCCCTCACGACGCCAGGACAGCGGAGTCAATCACCCCCCTTTAAGATTTAGATGCACTATTGTAAAGTGACTGTTCCACTGGATGTCATAAGGTGAATGCACCAATTTGTAAGTCGCTCTCGATAAGAGCGTCTGCAAAATGACTTAAATGTAAATGTAATGTCTATAGGGAGGTCTATATGGAGGTCTATAGGGAGGTCTATAGGGAGGTCTATAGGGAGGTCTATATGGAGGTCTATATGGAGGTCTATATGGAGGTCTATAGGGAGGTCTATATGGAGGTCTATAGGGAGGTCTATAGGGAGTTCTATAGGGAGGTCTATATGGAGGTCTATAGGGAGGTCTATATGGAGGTCTATAGGGAGGTCTGATGGGAGGTCTGTAGGGAGGTCTGTAGGGAGGTATATATGGAGGTCTGTAGGGAGGTCTGTAGGGAGGTCTATATGGAGGTCCTTAGAGAGATCTGTAGGGAGGTCTATAGGGAGGTCTGGAGGGAGGTCTGATGGGAGGTCTGATGGGAGGTCTGTAGGGAGGTCCGGAGGGAGGTCTATAGGGAGGTCTGTAGGGAGGTCTATAGGGAGGTCTGTAGGGAGATCTATAGGGAGGTCTGTAGGGAGGCCTATAGGGAGGTCTGTAGGGAGGCCTATAGGGAGGTCTATAGGGAGGTCTGAATGGAGGTCTATTGGGCGGTCTGTAGGGAGGTCTATAGGGAGGTCTATAGGGAGGTCTATAGGGAGGTCTGGAGGGAGGTCTATAGGGGGGTCTATAGGGGGTCTTTTTGGAGGTCTATATGGAGGTCTGCAGGGAGGTCTGGAGGGAGGTCTGTAGGGAGGTCTGAATGGAGGTCTATTGGGCGGTCTGTAGGGAGGTCTATAGGGAGGTCTGTAGGGAGGTCTATAGGGAGGTCTGTAGGGAGGTCTATAGGGAGGTCTGGAGGGAGGTCTATAGGGGGGTCTATAGGGAGGTCTGTAGGGAGGTCTATAGGGAGGTCTGTAGGGAGGTCTATAGGGAGGTCTGGAGGGAGGTCTATAGGGGGTCTATATGGAGGTCTATATGGAGGTCTATAGGGGGGTCTATAGGGGGTCTATATGGAGGTCTGTAGGGAGGTCTGTCGGGAGGTCTATATGGAGGTCTGTAGAGAGATCTGTAGGGAGATCTGTATAGAGGTCTGCAGGGAGGTCTGTAGGGAGGTCTATAGGGAGGTCTGATGGAAGGTCTGTAGGGAGGTCTGTAGGGGGGTCTGTAGGGAGATCTATAGGGAAGTCTGGAGGGAGGTCTGTAGGGAGTTCTATAGGGAGAACTGTAGGGAGATCTATAGGGAGATCTATAGGGAGGTCTGTAGGGAGGTCTGTAGGGAGGTCTGTAGGGAGGTCAACAGGGAGGTCAACAGGGAGGTCTGTAGGGAGGTCTATAGGGAGGTCAACAGGGAGATCTATAGGGAGGTCTATAGGGAGGTCTATAGGGCAGTCTCTAGGGAGGTCTGAAGGGAGGTTATAGGGAGGTCTGTAGGGAGGTCTGTAGGGAGACCTGTAGATAGATCCATAGGGAGGTCTGTAGGGAGACCTGTAGGGAGATCTATAGGGAGGTCTGGAGGGTGGTCTGATGGGAGGTTCGGAGGGAGGTCTGTAGGGAGGTCTATAGGGTGGTCTATAGGGAGATCTGTATAGAGGTCTGCAGGGAGGTCTGTAGGGAGGTCTATAGGGAGGTCTGATGGAAGGTCTGTAGGGAGGTCTGTAGGGGGGTCTGTAGGGAGATCTATAGGGAAGTCTGGAGGGAGGTCTGTAGGGAGTTCTATAGGGAGAACTGTAGGGAGATCTATAGGGAGATCTATAGGGAGGTCTGTAGGGAGGTCTGTAGGGAGGTCTGTAGGGAGGTCAACAGGGAGGTCAACAGGGAGGTCTGTAGGGAGGTCTATAGGGAGGTCAACAGGGAGATCTATAGGGAGGTCTATAGGGAGGTCTATAGGGCAGTCTCTAGGGAGGTCTGAAGGGAGGTTATAGGGAGGTCTGTAGGGAGGTCTGTAGGGAGACCTGTAGATAGATCCATAGGGAGGTCTGTAGGGAGACCTGTAGGGAGATCTATAGGGAGGTCTGGAGGGTGGTCTGATGGGAGGTTCGGAGGGAGGTCTGTAGGGAGGTCTATAGGGTGGTCTATAGGGAGGTCTGAATGGAGGTCTATAGGGCGGTCTGTAGGGAGGTCTATAGGGCGGTCTGTAGGGACGTCTGTAGGGAGGTCTGTAGGGAGGTCTGTAGGGAGGTCTGTAGGGAGGTCTGTAGGGAGGTCTGTAGGGAGGTCTATAGGGCGGTCTGTAGGGAGGTCTATAGGGAGGTCTGTAGGGAGGTCTGTAGGGAGGTCTGTAGGGAGGTCTGTAGGGAGGTCTGTAGGGAGGTCTGTCTGGAGGTCAACAGGGAGGTCTGTAGGGAGGTCTATAGGGAGATTTTAGGGAGGTCTGGAGGGAGGTCTATAGGGAGGTCAACAGGGAGGTCTGTAGGGAGGTCTGATGGGAGGTCAACAGGGAGGTCTGTAGGGAGGTCTATAGGGAGGTCAACAGGGAGATCTGTATGGAGGTCTGTAGGGAGTCTGTAGGGAGGTCTGAAGGGAGGTCTGTAGGGAGGTCTGCAGGGAGTCTGCAGGGAGTCTGTAGGGAGGTCTATAGGGGGGTTTATAGGGAGGTCTATAGGGGGGTCTATCGGGAGGTCTATATGGAGGTCTGATGGGAGGTCTGTAGGGAGGTCTATAGGGAGGTCTGTAGGGAGGTCTGTTCGCTGCTCTGGCCCCCCAATGGTGGAACAAACTCCCTCACGACGCCAGGACAGCGGAGTCAATCACCACCTTCCGGAGACACCTGAAACCCCACCTCTTTAAGGAATACCTAGGATAGGATAAAGTAATCCTTCTCACCCCCCCCCCTTTAAGATTTAGATGCACTATTGTAAAGTGACTGTTCCACTGGATGTCATAAGGTGAATGCACCAATTTGTAAGTCGCTCTCGATAAGAGCGTCTGCAAAATGACTTAAATGTAAATGTAATGTCTATAGGGAGGTCTATATGGAGGTCTATAGGGAGGTCTATAGGGAGTTCTATAGGGAGGTCTGATGGGAGGTCTGCAGGGAGTCTGTAGGGAGGTCTATAGGGAGGTCTGATGGGAGGTCTGAATCTGCAGCCTCCAGTAGCTGAACACTAAAAGCTCCACAGCCAGATGTCCATGTGATTAATAGTATCTAGCTGCAGCTCCACAGGAAGAGAGAGAGAATATGCTTTCAGACCAGTTTAATGGCTGGCCCTGTTGGCCTGGGATATATGTTACAGCCTCTCTCTCTCTCTCACACACACACACACACACACACACACACACACACACACACACACACACACACACACACACACACACACACACACACACACACACACACACACACACACACACACACACACACAATGATGCTCTCTGGATCTGACCAACCACAGCTCTCACAATGATGCTCCTCCCACCCACCCCACCCACCCACTCCACCCCACTCCACCCCCACTCCCTCCACCCCCAATCCACCCCCACCCCACCCACTCCACCCCACCCTACTCCACTCCACCCACCCCACTTCACCCCACTCTCTCCACTCCACCCCACCCTACTCCACTCCACTCCACCCCCTCCACCCACTCCACCCCACTTCACCCCACCCCACTTCACCCCACTCTCTCCACCCACCCACTCCACTCCACCCCACTCCATTCCACTCCACCCCCTCCACCCACTCCACTCCACTCCACTCCACCCCACCACTCCCTCCACTCCACTCCACCCCACTCCACTCCACCCCACCCCCTCACTCCACCCACCCCCCACTCCACTCCCCCCTCTCACTCCACCCTCCACTCCACCCACCCACCCACCACTCCACCCTACTCCTCCACTCCACTCCCTCCACCCACCCACTCCACTCCCACCCTACCCACTCCACCCCACTCCACCCACCCACTCCACCCACCCACCCACCCACCCACCCACCCACTCCACCCCACCCACTCCACCCACTCCACTCCACTCCACTCCACCCACCCTACTCCACTCCACCCCCTCCCTCCCACTCCACCCACCCTACTCCACTCCACCCACTCCACTCCACTCCACCCACCCACCCACCCACCCTCCACCCACTCCACCCACTCCACCCACTCCACTCCACCCACCCCACCCACCCACTCCACTCCACCCACCCTACCCACCCACTCCACCCACCCACCCTACCCACCCACCCACTCCCACCCTACCCACTCCACCCACCCACCCACTCCACCCACTCCACCCACCCACCCACCACCCACCCACTCCACCCCACTCCACCCCTCTCCACCCACCCACCCTACTCCACCCTACTCCCTCCACCCTACTCCACCCACTCCACCCTACTCCACTCCCACCCACCCACCCACCCACCCACTCCACTCCACCCCACTCCACTCCACTCCCTCCACTCCACCCCACCCACCCCACCCACCCTACTCCACCCACCCCACCCTCCCTCCACTCCACCCTACTCCCTCCCTCCCACCCCCCACTCCACTCCACTCCACTCCCACTCCACCCACTCCACCCACCCACTCCACCCACTCCCCCCACTCCACCCCACCCTCCACTCCACCCACCCACCCACTCCACCCCACTCCACCCACTCCACCCCACTCTCTCCACTCCACCCCACTCTCTCCACTCCACTCCACCCTACTCCACTCCACTCCACTCCACCCTACACTCCCTCCACTCCACTCCACTCCACTCTCTCCACTCCACTCCACTCCACTCTCTCCACTCCACTCCACCCCCTCTCCACTCCACTCCACTCCACTTTTATCCGCTTTACCGCTCTTACGAGCAGTTCCACAGCTCCCTGGGTAAATCCCCTCAGTACCAATTAGAACTCACACAGGCTGCGGCCCAAATGGCACCCTATTCCTTATATAGTGCACTACTCTACCAGGCTCTGGTCAAAAGTAGTGTACTAAATAGGGAGCAGTCTCCGCCAGTTTGGAGGCCCTTGTGATGAATGTCAAAGGTAAACCATCTTATGGGCCCAGCACTTCAGTCTGAGCTCTGCCTGCGGTCACTGTCTCTGTTGATGCATACAGTCCATTAAAAATAAAACTGCCTTATAAATGGCTCCTCGCTCTAACAGACGGTACCTGTGACTCTGTAAACACGGTGTTCAGACGGTACCTGTGACTCTGTAAACACGGTGTTCAGACGGTACCTGTGACTCTGTAAACACGGTGTTAAACTGGACTTCAGACGATACCTGTGACCCTGTAAACACGGTGTTCAGACGGTACCTGTGACCCTGTAAACACGGTGTTCAGACGGTACCTGTGACTCTGTAAACACGGTGTTCAGACGGTACCTGTGACCCTGTAAACACGGTGTTCAGACGGTACCTGTGACCCTGTAAACACGGTGTTCAGACGGTACCTGTGACCCTGTAAACACGGTGTTCAGACGGTACCTGTGACCCTGTAAACACGGTGTTCAGACGGTACCTGTGACCCTGTAAACACGGTGTTCAACTGGACTTCAGACGGTACCTGTGACCCTGTAAACACGGTGTTCAGACGGTACCTGTGACCCTGTAAACACGGTGTTAAACTGGACTTCAGACGGTACCTGTGACCCTGTAAACACGGTGTTCAGACGGTACCTGTGACCCTGTAAACACGGTGTTCAGACGGTACCTGTGACCCTGTAAACACGGTGTTCAGACGGTACCTGTGACCCTGTAAACACGGTGTTCAGACGGTACCTGTGACCCTGTAAACACGGTGTTCAGACGGTACCTGTGACCCTGTAAACACGGTGTTCAGACGGTACCTGTGACTCTGTAAACACGGTGTTCAGACGGTACCTGTGACCCTGTAAACACGGTGTTCAGACGGTACCTGTGACCCTGTAAACACGGTGTTCAGACGGTACCTGTGACCCTGTAAACACGGTGTTCAGACGGTACCTGTGACCCTGTAAACACGGTGTTCAGACGGTACCTGTGACCCTGTAAACACGGTGTTCAGACGGTACCTGTGACCCTGTAAACACGGTGTTCAGACGGTACCTGTGACCCTGTAAACACGGTGTTAAACTGGACTACAGACGGTACCTGTGACTCTGTAAACACGGTGTTCAGACGGTACCTGTGACCCTGTAAACACGGTGTTCAGACGGTACCTGTGACTCTGTAAACACGGTGTTCAGACGGTACCTGTGACCCTGTAAACACGGTGTTCAGACGGTACCTGTGACCCTGTAAACACGGTGTTAAACTGGACTTCAGACGGTACCTGTGACCCTGTAAACACGGTGTTCAGACGGTACCTGTGACCCTGTAAACACGGTGTTCAGACGGTACCTGTGACTCTGTAAACACGGTGTTAAACTGGACTTCAGACGGTACCTGTGACCCTGTAAACACGGTGTTCAGACGGTACCTGTGACCCTGTAAACACGGTGTTCAGACGGTACCTGTGACCCTGTAAACACGGTGTTCAGACGGTACCTGTGACCCTGTAAACACGGTGTTCAGACGGTACCTGTGACCCTGTAAACACGGTGTTCAGACGGTACCTGTGACCCTGTAAACACGGTGTTCAGACGGTACCTGTGACCCTGTAAACACGGTGTTCAGACGGTACCTGTGACCCTGTAAACACGGCGTTCAGACGGTACCTGTGACCCTGTAAACACGGTGTTAAACTGGACTTCAGACGGTACCTGTGACTCTGTAAACACGGTGTTCAGACGGTACCTGTGACCCTGTAAACACGGTGTTCAGACGGTACCTGTGACCCTGTAAACACGGTGTTAAACTGGACTTCAGACGGTACCTGTATCTCTGTAAAAACGGTGTTCAAATAAGTTGAACAACAATACTGTAGTATAGAACACAGCACAGCTGATCCCAAAAAATTTGCCTTTCAGCACCAGTACTCTAGTCTGAAACGTAACAGCTATGTCCGCTACACCATGCTAACATGCTAACTGGTACATGGCACTGTCTGATAGGTAAACGCTATGTCTGCTACACCATGCTAACATGCTAACCGGTACATGGCACAGTCTGATAGGTACCAGCTATGTCTGCTACACCATGCTAATGTAACAGTATAATTTTAAACTGTCCCCTCGCCCATACCCGGGCGCGAACCAGGGACCTTCTGCACACAACGACAACAGTCACCCTCGAAGCATCGTTACCCATCGCTCCAAAAAAGCCGCGGCCCTTGCAGAGCAAGGGGAACTACTACTTCAAGGTCTCAGAGCAAGTGACGTAACCGATTGAAACGATATTTAGCGCACACCGCTAACTAAGCTAGCCGTTTCACATCCGTTACACTAACATGCTAACTGGTACATGGCAGAGTCTGAAAGGTAACAGCTATGTCGACTACACCATGCTAATATGCTAACCGGTACATGGCACAGTCTGATAGGTAACAGCTATGTCCACTACACCATGCTAATATGCTAACCGGTACATGGCACAGTCTGATAGGTAACAGCTATGTCCACTACACCATGCTAATATGCTAACCGGTACATGGCACAGTCTGAAAGGTAACAGCTATGTCCACTACACCATGCTAATATGCTAACCGGTACATGGCACAGTCTGATAGGTAACAGCTATGTCTGCTACACCATGCTAACATGCTAACTGGTATATGGCACACTCTGAAAGGTAACAGCTGGTGGCTGAACAGGTTCAGGGAGAGATAGTGCTGGGGGCTGGGGCAACAGGAGGGAGCTCCCTAAGGGAGAGACAGTTAAATATGGACCAATAACATCTGTTAAATATGAACCAATGACATCTGTTAAATATGGACCAATAACATCTGCTAAATATGGACCAATAACATCTGTTAAATATGTGTATGGACCAATAACATCTGTTAAATATGGACCAATAACATCTGTTAAATATGTGTATGGACCAATAACATCTGTTAAATATGTGACCAATAACATCTGTTAAATATGTGACCAATAACATCTGTTAAATATGGACCAATAACATCTGTTAAATATGGACCAATAACATCTGTTAAATATGGACCAATAACATCTGATAAATATGGACCAATAACATCTGTTAAATATGGACCAATAACATCTGTTAAATATGGACCAATAACATCTGTTAAATATGGACCAATAACATCTGTTAAATATGTGACCAATAACATCTGTTAAATATGGACCAATAACATCTGTTAAATATGGACCAATAACATCTGATAAATATGGACCAATAACATCTGTTAAATATGGACCAATAACATCTGTTAAATATATGTATGGACCAATAACATCTGTTAAATATGGACCAATAACATCTGTTAAATATGGACCAATAACATCTGTTAAATATGGACCAATAACATCTGTTAAATATGGACCAATAACATCTGTTAAATATGGACCAATAACATCTGTTAAATATGGACCAATAACATCTGATAAATATGGACCAATAACATCTGTTAAATATGGACCAATAACATCTGTTAAATATGTGTATGGAACAATAACATCTGTTAAATATGGACCAATAACATCTGTTAAATATATGTATGGACCAATAACATCTGTTAAATATGGACCAATAACATCTGTTAAATATATGTATGTCACCAATACAAATGTGATTTGAATTAGTCTACTGCAGTCTACACTTCTACATCTGATTGGTGTTTACTGTGTTGATGGACAGCGGGACACGTTGCCATAGAGATTCTGACATCACTTTGTTTACCTGTGATGAGTCCTGTTTACTGTGTTGGTGGACAGCGGGACACGTTGCCATAGAGATTCTGACATCACTTTGTTTACCTGTGATGAATCCTGTTTATTGATGATCCCCCAATGGGCAGCCCGGTCTCAGAATGGAATCAACTGTGTGTGTTTTGAAAAACGAAAATAAGCTGTCCCTGGAGGTGGGTTTATTTGTGTGTCTTGACACCTTAGTGGGATGGCTGGGGAGGGGCGGGGGGTGTGAAGCATCTTGGGATGCTACAGACTGTGGTGTGAAGCATCTTGGGATGTCAACACATCAGGACACTGCCCTTTCCCACCTGGACAGAAGGAACACCTACAGTAATAATAATAATAATATATGCCATTTAGCAGACGCTTTTATCCAAAGCGACTTACAGTCATGTGTGCATACATTCTACGTATGGGTGGTCCCGGGGATCGAACCCACTACCCTGGCGTTACAAGCGCCATGCTCTACCAACTGAGCTACAGAAGGACCAGTCAACAGTCTGGACACACCTACAGTACCAGTCTGGACACACCTACAGTACCAGTCAACAGTCTGGACACACCTACAGTACCAGTCAACAGTCTGGACACACCTACAGTACCAGTCTGGACACACCTACAGTACCAGTCAACAGTCTGGACACACCTACAGTACCAGTCAACAGTCTGGACACACCAACAGTACCAGTCAACAGTCTGGACACACCTACAGTACCAGTCAACAGTCTGGACACACCTACAGTACCAGTCTGGACACACCTACAGTACCAGTCTGGACACACCTACAGTACCAGTCAACAGTCTGGACACACCTACAGTACCAGTCTGGACACACCTACAGCACCAGTCAACAGTCTGGACACACCTACAGTACCAGTCAACAGTCTGGACACACCTACAGTACCAGTCAACAGTCTGGACACACCTACAGTACCAGTCTGGACACACCTACAGTACCAGTCAACAGTCTGGACACACCTACAGTACCAGTCAACAGTCTGGACCTACAGTACAGTCAACAGTCTGGACACACCCAGTCACCAGTCTGGACACACCTACAGTACCAGTCAACAGTCTGGACACACCTACAGTACCAGTCAACAGTCTGGACACACCTACAGTACCAGTCAACAGTCTGGACACACCTACAGTACCAGTCAACAGTCTGGACACACCTACAGTACCAGTCAACAGTCTGGACACACCTACAGTACCAGTCTGGACACACCTACAGTACCAGTCAACAGTCTGGACACACCTACAGTACCAGTCAACAGTCTGGACACACCTACAGTACCAGTCAACAGTCTGGACACACCTACAGTACCAGTCAACAGTCTGGACACACCTACAGTACCAGTCAACAGTCTGGACACACCTACAGTACCAGTCAACAGTCTGGACACACCTACAGTACCAGTCAACAGTCTGGACACACCTACAGTACCAGTCAACAGTCTGGACACACCTACAGTACCAGTCTGGACACACCTACAGTACCAGTCTGGACACACCTACAGTACCAGTCTGGACACACCTACAGTACCAGTCTGGACACACCTACAGTACCAGTCAACAGTCTGGACACACCTACAGTACCAGTCAACAGTCTGGACACACCTACAGTACCAGTCAACAGTCTGGACACACCTACAGTACCAGTCAACAGTCTGGACACACCTACAGTACCAGTCTGGACACACCTACAGTACCAGTCAACAGTCTGGACACACCTACAGTACCAGTCAACAGTCTGGACACACCTACAGTACCAGTCAACAGTCTGGACACACCTACAGTACCAGTCAACAGTCTGGACACACCTACAGTACCAGTCTGGACACACCTACAGTACCAGTCAACAGTCTGGACACACCTACAGTACCAGTCTGGACACACCTACAGTACCAGTCAACAGTCTGGACACACCTACAGTACCAGTCAACAGTCTGGACACACCTACAGTACCAGTCAACAGTCTGGACACACCTACAGTACCAGTCAACAGTCTGGACACACCTACAGTACCAGTCTGGACACACCTACAGTACCAGTCAACAGTCTGGACACACCTACAGTACCAGTCTGGACACACTGGACAGTACCAGTCAACAGTACCAGTCAACAGTCTGGACACACCTACAGTACCAGTCAACAGTCTGGACACACCTACAGTACCAGTCAACAGTCTGGACACACCTACAGTACCAGTCAACAGTCTGGACACACCTACAGTACCAGTCAACAGTCTGGACACACCTACAGTACCAGTCTGGACACACCTACAGTACCAGTCTGGACACACCTACAGTACCAGTCTGGACACACCTACAGTACAGTCACACACTGGACACACCTACAGTACCAGTCTGGACACACCTACAGTACCAGTCAACAGTCTGGACACACCTACCAGTACCAGTCTGGACACACCTACAGTACCAGTCAACAGTCTGGACACACCTACAGTACCAGTCAACAGTCTGGACACACCTACAGTGGACCAGTCAACAGTCTGGACACACCTACAGTACCAGTCAACAGTCTGGACACACCTACAGTACCAGTCAACAGTCTGGACACACCTACAGTACCAGTCAACAGTCTGGACACACCTACAGTACCAGTCAACAGTCTGGACACACCTACAGTACCAGTCAACAGTCTGGACACACCTACAGTACCAGTCAACAGTCTGGACACACCTACAGTACCAGTCAACAGTCTGGACACACCTACAGTACCAGTCAACAGTCTGGACACACCTACAGTACCAGTCAACAGTCTGGACACACCTACAGTACCAGTCAACAGTCTGGACACACCTACAGTACCAGTCAACAGTCTGGACACACCTACAGTACCAGTCAACAGTCTGGACACACCTACAGTACCAGTCTGGACACACCTACAGTACCAGTCAACAGTCTGGACACACCTACAGTACCAGTCAACAGTCTGGACACACCTACAGTACCAGTCAACAGTCTGGACACACCTACAGTACCAGTCTGGACCACAACAGTCTGGACACACCTACAGTACCAGTCAACAGTCTGGACACACCTACAGTACCAGTCAACAGTCTGGACACACCTACAGTACCAGTCAACAGTCTGGACACAGTACCAGTCTGGACACACAGTACCAGTCAACAGTCTGGACACACCTACAGTACCAGTCAACAGTCTGGACACCACCTACCAGTCACCAGTCTGGACACACCTACAGTACCAGTCCAGTCTGAAGACAGTCACACTACAGTACCAGTCAACAGTCTGGACACACCTACAGTACCAGTCAACAGTCTGGACACACCTACAGTACCAGTCAACAGTCTGGACACACCTACAGCATTAGTCTGGACACACCAGTACCAGTCTCTACAGTACCAGTCAACAGTCTGGACACACAGACAGTACCAGTCTGGACACACCTACCAGTCAGTCAACAGTCTGGACACACCTACAGTACCAGTCAACAGTCTGGACACACCTACAGTACCAGTCAACAGTCTGGACACACCTACAGTACCAGTCACAGTCTGGACACACCTACAGTACCAGTCTGGACACACCTACAGTACCAGTCAACAGTCTGGACACACCTACAGTCTGGACACACCTACAGTACCAGTCAACAGTCTGGACACACCTACAGTACCAGTCAGTCTGGACACACCTACAGTACCAGTCAACAGACACACCTACAGTACAGCACCTACAGTCTCCAGTCTGGACACACCTAACACAGTACCAGTCCCCAGTCTGGACACACCTAACACAGACACCACAGTCCCCACACACCTGGACAACCTACAGTACCAGTCAACAGTCTGGACACACCTACAGTACCAGTCTGGACACACCTACAGTCCCCACAGTCTCACCTCAGTCTGGACACACCAGACACCAGTCAACAGTCCCAGTACCAGTCTGGACACACCTACAGTACCAGTCAACAGTCTGGACACCTACAGTACCAGTCAACAGTCTGGACCACCTCATCACCTCAACAGTCTGGACACACACAGCACCTCAACAGTCTGGACCACCTCATCACCAGTCTGGACACACCACAGTACCAGTCCCCAGTCTGGACACACCTAACACAGACACCAGTCTGGACACACCTACAGTACCAGTCAACAGTCTGGACACACCTACAGTACCTACAGTACCAGTCAACAGTCTGGACACACCTACAGACACCAGTCAACAGTCTGGACACACCTACAGTACCAGTCCCAGTCTGGACACACCACAGTACCAGTCTGGACCCATCTCAGTACCACAACAGTCTGGACACACAGACAGTCAGTCCAGTCTGGACACACCTCAGTCACCAGTCTGGACACACCTACAGTACCAGTCAACAGTCTGGACACCCTAACACAGACACCCTCAACAGTCTGGACACACCTACAGTACCAGTCAACAGTCTGGACACACCTACAGTACCAGTCAACAGTCTGGACACACCTACAGTACCAGTCAGTCTGGACACACCTACAGTACCACCAGTCTGGACACACCTACAGACACCAGTCACCTACAGTACCAGTCAACAGTCTGGACACACCTACAGACACCACAGTCTGGACACACCTACAGTACCAGTCAACAGTCTGGACACACCAGTCTGGACACACCACAGTACCACTCCCCAGTCTGGACATCACCTACCAGTAACAGTCTGGAGACACCTACAGTACCAGTCTGGACCACCTCAGTCACCAGTCTAACACAGACACCACTCTGGACATCACTCTAACACAGTACCAGTCAACAGTCTGGACACACCTCACAGTACCAGTCAACAGTCTGGACACACCTACTCAGTCACAGTCTGGACACACCTACAGTACCAGTCCCACCTCACACCTACAGTACCAGTCACAGTCTGGACACACCTACAGTACCTCCCAGTACCAGTCAACAGTCTGGACACACCTACAGTACAGTCACCAGTCTGGACACACCTACAGTACCAGTCTAACACAGACACCTACAGTACCAGTCCAGTCTGGACACACCCAGTACCACTCAACAGTCTGGAGACACCACAGTCCAGTCTGGACACACCTCAGTACCAGTCAACAGTCAGACACCACAGTACCCAACAGTCTGGACATCACCTACAGTACCACAGACAGTCTGGATCTCACACCTAACACAGTACCAGTCTGGACACACCTACAGTACCAGTCTGGACACACCTCAGTAACAGTCAGACAGTCTGGACACCCCACATCACAGTCTGGACACACACAGTACCAGTCTGGACACACCCAGTACCAGTCAACAGTCTGGACACACACAGTACCAGTCTGGACACCCCAGTACCAGTCAACAGTCTGGACACACCAGACAGTACCAGTCAACAGTCTGGACACACCTACAGTACCAGTCACAGTCTGGAACACACCACACCAGTCTGGACACACCTCAACAGTCTGGACACACCTACAGTACCAGTCAACAGTCTGGACATCACCTAACACAGTACCAGTCCCAGTCTGGACACACCTACAGTAACACAGTCACCAGTCTGGACACACCTACAGTACCAGTCAACAGTCTGGACACCCTCACACCAGTCAACAGTCTGGACACACCTACAGTACCAGTCACCAGTCCCCACATCACCTCTGGACAACACAGACACCAGTCAACAGTCACCCCAGTCAACAGTCTGGACACACCACAGTACCAGTCTGGACACACCTACAGTACCAGTCAACAGTCTGGACACACCTAACACAGTCAACAGTCTCCACAGTCACAGTCTAACACAGTACCAGTCAACAGTCTGGACACACCTACAGTACCAGTCAACAGTCTGGACACCACAGTACCAGTCTGGACACACAGTACCAGTCAACAGTCTGGACACACCCTACCACAACAGACACACCACAGTACCAGTCAACAGTCTGGACACACCTAACCACAGACACCACTACCCCAGTCTCATCACCAGTCTAACACAGACAGTACCTCCCCCAGTCTCATCACCTCTAACACAGTCACCAGTCTGGACACACCTACTAAGTCACAGTCTGGACCACTCCCCAGTCTGGACACACCTACAGTACCAGTCAACAGTCTCATCACCAGTCTAACACAGTACCAGTCCAGTCCCCATACCTCACACCTACCAACACAGACACCCCCCCCAGGTACCAGTCTGGACACACCTACAGTACCAGTCAACAGTCTGGACACACCTAACACAGTACCACTCAACAGTCTGGACACACCTAACACAGACAGAGTCCCCCACCATCAGTCTAACTGGACACACCTACAGTACCAGTCAACAGTCAGACACACCTACAGTACCAGTCAACAGTCTGGACACACCTACAGTACCCCAACAGTCTCACACCTCAGTAAGTCAACAGACACCACTCCCCCAGTCTGGACACACCACAGTACCCAGTCCCCAACAGTCTGGACACACAGACAGTACTCCCCCAGTCTGGATCACCTCTAACACAGTACCAGTCAACAGTCTGGACATCACCTACAGTACACAGACAGTCTCCCCCATCTCATCACCTCTAACAGTCAGACACACCACTCCCCCAGTCTCATCACCTCTAACACAGTACCATCTCATCACCTCAGTAACACAGTCTGGACACCACAGTACCCCCAGTCTGGACATCACCTCTAACCAGTCAACAGTCTGGACACTACCAGTCTGGACACCTCAGTACCAGTCAACAGACACCACTCCCCCATCTCATCAGTACCAGTCAACACTGGACACACCTCCAGTACCTCATCAGTCTGGACTAACACAGACACCACTCCCCACCTACTCATCACATCACCTCAACACAGACACCACTACCCCCATCTCACACACCTAACACAGTACCAGTCAACAGTCTGGACTCTAACACAGACACCAGTCTGGACCCCATCTCATCACCTCTAACACAGACACCACTCCCCATCTCACACCTCTAACACAGACACCACTCCCCATCTCATCACCTACAGTACCAGTCACAGACACACACTCTACAGTACCCCATCTCATCACCTCTAACACAGACACCACTCCCCCATCTCATCACCTCTAACACAGACACCACTCCCCCATCTCATCACCTCTAACACAGACACCACTCCCCCATCTCATCACCTCTAACACAGACACCACTCCCCCAGTCTCATCACCTCTAACACAGACACCACTCCCCCATTTTCTCATCACCTCTAACACAGACACCATCTCCCCCATCTCATCACCATCTAACACAGACACCACTCCCCCATGCCTCTCCCCCACCTCATCACCTCTAACACAGACACACTCCCCCACTCCCCCATCTCATCACCTCAAACACAGACACCACTCCCCCATCTCATCACCTCTAACACAGACACCACTCCCCCCCCATGCCTCTCCCCCATCTCATCACCTCTAACACAGACACCACTCCCCCATCTCATCACCTCTAACACAGACACCACTCCCCCATCTCATCACCTCTAACACAGACACCACTCCCCCACCTCATCACCTCTAACACAGACACCACTCCCCCATCTCATCACCTCTAACACAGACACCACTCCCCCATCTCATCACCTCTAACACAGACACCACTCCCCCATCTCATCACCTCTAACACAGACACCACTCCCCCACCTCATCACCTCTAACACAGACACCACTCCCCCATGCCTCTCCCCCACCTCATCACCTCTAACACAGACACCACTCCCCCATCTCATCACCTCTAACACAGACACCACTCCCCCATCTCATCACCTCTAACACAGACACCACTCCCCCATCTCATCACCTCTAACACAGACACCACTCCCCCATCTCATCACCTCTAACACAGACACCACTCCCCCACCTCATCACCTCTAACACAGACACCACTCCCCCACCTCATCACCTCAAACACAGACACCACTGCCTCCCCCACCTCATCACCTCTAACACAGACACCACTCCCCCACCTCATCACCTCTAACACAGACACCACTCCCCCATCTCATCACCTCTAACACAGACACCACTCCCCCATCTCATCACCTCTAACACAGACACCACTCCCCCATCTCATCACCTCTAACACAGACACCACTCCCCCATCTCATCACCTCTAACACAGACACCACTCCCCCACCTCATCACCTCTAACACAGACACCACTCCCCCATCTCATCACCTCTAACACAGACACCACTCCCCCACCTCATCACCTCTAACACAGACACCACTCCCCCATCTCATCACCTCTAACACAGACACCACTCCCCCACCTCATCACCTCTAACACAGACACCACTCCCCCACCTCATCACCTCTAACACAGACACCACTCCCCCACCTCATCACCTCTAACACAGACACCACTCCCCCATCTCATCACCTCTAACACAGACACCACTCCCCCATCTCATCACCTCTAACACAGACACCACTCCCCCACCTCATCACCTCTAACACAGACACCACTCCCCCATCTCATCACCTCTAACACAGACACCACTCCCCCACCTCATCACCTCTAACACAGACACCACTCCCCCACCTCATCACCTCTAACACAGACACCACTCCCCCACCTCATCACCTCTAACACAGACACCACTCCCCCATCTCATCACCTCTAACACAGACACCACTCCCCCATCTCATCACCTCTAACACAGACACCACTCCCCCATCTCATCACCTCTAACACAGACACCACTCCCCCATCTCATCACCTCAAACACAGACACCACTCCCCCCCCATGCCTCACAGACCCCCACCTCATCACCTCTAACACAGACACCACTCCCCCACCTCATCACCTCTAACACAGACACCACTCCCCCATCTCATCACCTCTAACACAGACACCACTCCCCCATCTCATCACCTCTAACACAGACACCACTCCCCCATCTCATCACCTCTAACACAGACACCACTCCCCCATCTCATCACCTCTAACACAGACACCACTCCCCCATCTCATCACCTCTAACACAGACACCACTCCCCCATCTCATCACCTCTAACACAGACACCACTCCCCCATCCCCCACCTCATCACCTCTAACACAGACACCACTCCCCCACCTCATCACCTCTAACACAGACACCACTCCCCCATCTCATCACCTCAAACACAGACACCACTCCCCCACCTCATCACCTCTAACACAGACACCACTCCCCCATCTCATCACCTCTAACACAGACACCACTCCCCCATCTCATCACCTCTAACACAGACACCACTCCCCCACCTCATCACCTCTAACACAGACACCACTCCCCCACCTCATCACCTCTAACACAGACACCACTCCCCCATCTCATCACCTCTAACACAGACACCACTCCCCCATCTCATCACCTCTAACACAGACACCACTCCCCCACCTCATCACCTCTAACACAGACACCACTCCCCCATCTCATCACCTCTAACACAGACACCACTCCCCCATCTCATCACCTCTAACACAGACACCACTCCCCCATCTCATCACCTCTAACACAGACACCACTCCCCCATCTCATCACCTCTAACACAGACACCACTCCCCCATCTCATCACCTCTAACACAGACACACTCCCCCATCTCATCACCTCTCCCCCATCTCATCACCTCTAACACAGACACCACTCCCCCATCTCATCACCTCAAACACAGACACCACTCCCCCATCTCATCACCTCAAACACAGACACCACTCCCCCATCTCATCACCTCTAACACAGACACCACTCCCCCATCTCATCACCTCTAACACAGACACCACTCCCCCATCTCATCACCTCTAACACAGACACCACTCCCCATCCCCCATCTCATCACCTCTAACACAGACACCACTCCCCCATCTCATCACCTCTAACACAGACACCACTCCCCCCCCATCTCATCACCTCAAACACAGACACCACTCCCCCATCTCATCACCTCTAACACAGACACCACTCCCCCATCTCATCACCTCTAACACAGACACCACTCCCCCATCTCATCACCTCTAACACAGACACCACTCCCCCATCTCATCACCTCTAACACAGACACCACTCCCCCATCTCATCACCTCTAACACAGACACCACTCCCCCATCTCATCACCTCTAACACAGACACCACTCCCCCATCTCATCACCTCTAACACAGACACCACTCCCCCATCTCATCACCTCTAACACAGACACCACTCCCCCATCTCATCACCTCTAACACAGACACCACTCCCCCATCTCATCACCTCTAACACAGACACCACTCCCCCATCTCATCACCTCTAACACAGACACCACTCCCCCATCTCATCACCTCTAACACAGACACCACTCCCCCATCTCATCACCTCTAACACAGACACCACTCCCCCATCTCATCACCTCTAACACAGACACCACTCCCCCATCTCATCACCTCTAACACAGACACCACTCCCCCATCTCATCACCTCTAACACAGACACCACTCCCCCATCTCATCACCTCTAACACAGACACCACTCCCCCATCTCATCACCTCTAACACAGACACCACTCCCCCATCTCATCACCTCTAACACAGACACCACTCCCCCATCTCATCACCTCTAACACAGACACCACTCCCCCATCTCATCACCTCTAACACAGACACCACTCCCCCATCTCATCACCTCTAACACAGACACCACTCCCCCATCTCATCACCTCTAACACAGACACCACTCCCCCATCTCATCACCTCTAACACAGACACCACTCCCCCATCTCATCACCTCTAACACAGACACCACTCCCCCATCTCATCACCTCTAACACAGACACCACTCCCCCATCTCATCACCTCTAACACAGACACCACTCCCCCATCTCATCACCTCTAACACAGACACCACTCCCCCATCTCATCACCTCTAACACAGACACCACTCCCCCATCTCATCACCTCTAACACAGACACCACTCCCCCATCTCATCACCTCTAACACAGACACCACTCCCCCATCTCATCACCTCTAACACAGACACCACTCCCCCATCTCATCACCTCTAACACAGACACCACTCCCCCATCTCATCACCTCTAACACAGACACCACTCCCCCATCTCATCACCTCTAACACAGACACCACTCCCCCATCTCATCACCTCTAACACAGACACCACTCCCCCATCTCATCACCTCTAACACAGACACCACTCCCCCATCTCATCACCTCTAACACAGACACCACTCCCCCATCTCCACCTCTAACACAGACACCACTCCCCCATCTCATCACCTCTAACACAGACACCACTCCCCCATCTCATCACCTCTAACACAGACACCACTCCCCCATCTCATCACCTCTAACACAGACATCACTCCCCCATCTCATCACCTCTAACACAGACACCACTCCCCCATCTCATCACCTCTAACACAGACACCACTCCCCCATCTCATCACCTCTAACACAGACACCACTCCCCCATCTCATCACCTCTAACACAGACACCACTCCCCCATCTCATCACCTCTAACACAGACACCACTCCCCCATGCCTCTCCCCCACCTCATCACCTCTAACACAGACACCACTGCCCCCCATCTCATCACCTCTAACACAGACACCACTCCCCCATCTCATCACCTCTAACACAGACACCACTCCCCCCCCCATCTCATCACCTCTAACACAGACACCACTCCCCCATCTCATCACCTCTAACACAGACACCATGCCTCTCCCCCATCTCATCACCTCTAACACAGACATCACTCCCCCATCTCATCACCTCTAACACAGACACCACTCCCCCATCTCATCACCTCTAACACAGACACCACTCCCCCATCTCATCACCTCTAACACAGACACCACTCCCCCATCTCATCACCTCTAACACAGACACCACTCCCCCATCTCATCACCTCTAACACAGACACCACTCCCCCCATCCATCTCATCACCTCTAACACAGACACCACTCCCCCATGCCTCTAACCCCATCATCACCTCTAACACAGACACCACTCACCCCCATCTCATCACCTCTAACACAGACATCACTCCCCCATCTCATCACCTCTAACACAGACACCACTCCCCCATGCCTCTCCCCCACCTCATCACCTCTAACACAGACACCACTCCCCCATCTCATCACCTCTAACACAGACACCACTCCCCCATCTCATCACCTCTAACACAGACACCACTCCCCCATCTCATCACCTCTAACACAGACACCACTCCCCCATCTCATCACCTCTAACACAGACACCACTCCCCCATCTCATCACCTCTAACACAGACACCACTCCCCCATCTCATCACCTCTAACACAGACATCACTCCCCCATCTCATCACCTCTAACACAGACACCACTCCCCCACCTCATCACCACTAACACAGACACCACTCCCCCCCATGCCTCTCCCCATCTCATCACCTCTAACACAGACATCACTCCCCCATCTCATCACCTCTAACACAGACATCACTCCCCCATCTCATCACCTCAAACACAGACACCACTCCCCCATGCCTCTCCCCCACCTCATCACCTCTAACACAGACACCACTCCCCCATCTCATCACCTCTAACACAGACATCACTCCCCCATCTCATCACCTCTAACACAGACACCACTCCCCCATGCCTCTCCCCCACCTCATCACCTCTAACACAGACACCACTCCCCCATCTCATCACCTCTAACACAGACACCACTCCCCCACCTCATCACCTCCTAACACAGACACACTCATCTCATCACCTCTAACACAGACACCACTCCCCCATCTCATCACCTCTAACACAGACACCACTCCCCCACCTCATCACCTCTAACACAGACACCACTCCCCCCTCATCACCTCTAACACAGACACCACTCCCCCATCTCATCACCTCTAACACAGACACCACTCCCCCATCCATCCCCACCTCATCACCTCTCAAACACAGACACCACTCCCCCATCTCATCACCTCTAACACAGACATCACTCCCCCATCTCATCACCTCTAACACAGACATCACTCCCCCATGCCTCTCCCCCACCTCATCACCACTAACACAGACACCACTCCCCCATCTCATCACCTCTAACACAGACATCACTCCCCCATCTCATCACCTCTAACACAGACCCTCCCCCATCTCATCACCTCTAACACAGACATCACCCCCATGCCTCTCCCCCATCTCATCACCTCTAACACAGACATCACTCCCCCATCTCATCACCTCAAACACAGACACCACTCCCCCCCATCACCTCTAACACAGACCACATCTCATCACCTCTAACACAGACACCACTCCCCCCCTCATCACCTCTAACACAGACACCACTCCCCCACCCTCCCCCACCTATCACACTAACACAGACACCACTCCCCCATCTCATCACCTCTAACACAGACACCACTCCCCCATCTCATCACCTCTAACACAGACATCACTCCCCCATGCCTCTCCCCCATCTCATCACCTCTAACACAGACATCACTCCCCCATCTCATCACCTCAAACACAGACACCACTCCCCCATCTCATCACCTCAAACACAGACACCACTCCCCCATGCCTCTCCCCCACCTCATCACCCCAAACACAGACACCACTCCCCCATGCCTCTCCCCCTCTCATCACCTCTAACACAGACATCACTCCCCCATCTCATCACCTCTAACACAGACACCACTCCCCCATGCCTCTCCCCCACCTCATCACCTCTAACACAGACACCACTCCCCCATCCAAACTCCCCCACCTCATCACCTCTAACACAGACACCACTCCCCCATGCCTCTCCCCCACCTCATCACCCCAAACACAGACACCACTCCCCCATGCCTCTCCCCCACCTCATCACCTCTAACACAGACACCACTCCCCCACCTCATCACTCTAACACAGACACCACTCCCCCACCTCATCACCTCTAACACAGACTCCACTCCCCCACCTCATCACCACTAACACAGACACCACTCCCCCATGCCTTTCCCCCACCTCATCACCACTAACACAGACACCACTCCCCCACCTCATCACCACTAACACAGACACCACTCCCCCATGCCTCTCCCCCACCTCATCACATCTAACACAGACACCACTCCACCATGTCTCCCTGAAGGTTGATCTGTCTGGAGTCTCTCCTCAATCTGGCTCAGTGTGGTCATGATCTCTGGAGAAGGTTGCTCGAACACACAACCACACACACACACACCGTACACACACACAGTACACACACACTCACCGCAAACACACACACACAGTAAACACCCACACCTACCGTACACACACACAGTACAAACACACAAACCCACCGTACACACCGTACACACACACAGTACACCCCTCGTACACACACACACACACACACACACACACACACACACACACACACACACACACACACACACACACACACACACACACACACACACACACACACACACACACACACACACACACACACACACACACACACACACACACCAACCCACCGTACACACACACAAACCCACCGTACACACACACAGTACACTTATCTCTCTGCTGTGACCTGGTCTCAGTGTAAAGCTCCTCTCCCACAGCCCATCAGCATGTCTGATGAGATATCTCTCTGCTGTGGAGAAGACCACATATCCACTAGAACCCTGACACTGTACTGCTGTGGAGAAGACCACATCTCCACTAGAACCGTGACACTGTCCTGCTTTGGAGAACCCTGACACTGTCCTGCTGTGGAGAAGACCACATGTCCACTAGAACCCTGACACTGTCCTGCTGTGGAGAACCCTGACACTGTCCTGCTGTGGAGAACCCTGACACTGTCCTGCTGTGGAGAACCCTGACACTGTCCTGCTGTGGAGAACCCTGACACTGTCCTGCTGTGGAGAACCCTGACACTGTCCTGCTGTGGAGAACCCTGACACTGTCCTGCTGTGGAGAACCCTGACACTGTCCTGCTGTGGAGAACCCTGACACTGTCCTGCTGTGGAGAACCCTGACACTGTCCTGCTGTGGAGAAGACCACATCTCCATGCTATAGCCTGTAGACTTGTTCATTTAGCTGGCTACATATGCTGCCAGTATAAGTCCCCTGCCAGTATTTGATATGATTTCATAGTGAGAAGAATATACATGAACTGAGCGGAATGAAACGGAATATATATCCCAGAGCAGAGAGCTCATACCAAGTGGCTGTGTTGAGCCTAAAAGTCATCATTTGAACCAGGCCCTGTACAATAGATTTAGAGTTATTTGACCATTTTAGTCGTGAATGATACAAACCTTAAAATGTCGTCGAAATCAAAACATATGATGCATGGTGTGACTATCGGATATTGATTCTTTGAGAAATTTGTGAAGTTAGTGTGTGTGTGTGTGCTTCTTTCTGACATCCCTTAGTTAGCATAGCTAATTAGCTATAATAGAGTGCTTTCTCCATCTCCTGTACAGAGGGATACAACAGCCTTCAGTGTATTTAGGGAAAAGGTTATTTGGAGACATTAAATCTAATTATCTGTGGTGTGGCTTTATGTGAATCTTAACAAGCATTTGATCACCGCTAACCGGCTTTCAGAAGACAGCTGTGCTCTGAGAAGACCGAGAGCTATGAGAAGACAGAGAGCTCTGAGAAGACAGAGAGCTCTGAGAAGTGATAGAGCTCTGAGAAGACAGAGAGCTCTGAGAAGACAGAGAGCTCTGAGAAGACATAGCTCTGAGAAGTGATAGAGCTCTGAGAAGTGATAGAGCTCTGAGAAGACAGAGCTCTGAGAAGTGATAGAGCTTTGAGAAGAGAGAGCTCTGAGAAGAGAGAGCTCTGAGAAGTGATAGAGCTCTGAGAAGACAGAGCTCTCTGAGAAGTGACGGAGCTCTGAGAAGACAGAGCTCTGTGAAGTGATAGACCTCTGAGGAGACATAGCTCTGAGAATTGATAGAGCTCTGAGAAGTGATAGAGCTCTGAGAAGTGATAGAGCTCTGAGAAGTGATAGAGCTCTGAGAAGTGATAGAGCTCTGAGAAGTGATAGAGCTCTGAGAAGTGACAGAGCTCTGAGAAGTGACAGAGCTCTGAGAAGACAGAGCTCTGAGAAGACAGAGCTCTCTGAGAAGTGATAGAGCTCTGATAAGAGAGAGCTCTGAGAAGACAGAGCTCTGAGAAGTAATAGAGCTGATAGAGCTCTAAGAAGACAGAGAACTAAGAAGACAGAGAGCTATGAGAAGTCAGATCTGAGTAGTGATAGAGCTCTGAGAATTGAGAGCTCTGAAAAGACAGAGCTCTGAGAAGTGATAGAGCTCAGAGAAGACAGAGCTCTGAGAAGTGATAGAGCTCAGAGAAGACAGAGCTCTGAGAAGTGATAGAGCTCAGAGAAGACAGAGCTCTGAGAAGTGATAGAGCTCTGAGAAGTGACAGAGCTCTGAGAAGTGACAGAGCTCTGAGAAGACAGAGCTCTGAGAAGTGACAGAGCTCTGAGAAGTGACAGAGAACTGAGAAGACAGAGAACTGAGAAGACAGAGAACTGAGAAGACAGAGAACTGAGAAGACAGAGAACTGAGAAGACAGAGAACTGAGAAGACAGAGAACTGAGAAGACAGAGAACTGAGAAGACAGAGAACTGAGAAGACAGATAAAACTGAGAAGACAGATAAAACTGAGAAGACAGATAAAACTGAGAAGACAGAGAGCTATGAGAAGTCAGAGATCTGAGTAGTGATAGAGCTCTGAGAAGTGAGAGCTCTGAAAAGACAGAGCTCTGAGAAGTGATAGAGCTCTGAGAAGACAGAGCTCTGAGGAGTGATAGAGCTCTGAGAAGACAGAGCTCTGATAAGACAGAGCTCTGAGAAGTGATAGAGCTCTGAGAAGAGAGCTCTGAGAAGTGATAGAGCTGATAGAGCTCTAAGAAGACAGAGAGAACTGAGAAGACAGATAGAACTGAGAAGAGAGAGCTATGAGAAGTCAGAGATCTGAGTAGTGATAGAGCTCTGAGAAGTGATAGAGCTCTGATAAGACAGAGCTCTGAGAAGTGATAGAGCTCTGATAAGAGAGAGCTCTGAGAAGTGATAGAGCTGATATAGCTCTAAGAAGACAGAGAGAACTGAGAAGACATATAGAACTGAGAAGACAGAGAGCTATGAGAAGTCAGAGATCTGAGTAGTGATAGAGCTCTGAGAAGTGATAGAGCTCTGAAAAGACAGAGAAAACTGAGAAGTATAGAGCTCTGAAAAGACAGAGAACTGATAGAGCTCTGAGAAGTCATAGAACTGATAGAGCTCTGAGAAGTATAGAGCTCTGAGAAGTATAGAGATCTGAGAAGTCATAGAACTGATAGAGCTCTGAGAAGTATAGAGCTCTGAGAAGTAATAGAACTGATAGAGCTCTGAGAAGTCATAAAACTGATAGAGCTCTGAGAAGTAATAGAACTGATAGAGCTCTGAGAAGTAATAGAACTGATAGAGCTCTGAGAAGTAATAGAACTGATAGAGCTCTGAGAAGTCATAGAACTGATAGAGCTCTGAGAAACCAGAGAGAACTGAGAAGACAGATAGAACTGAGTAGTGATAGAGCTCTGAGAAGACAGAGCTCTGAGAAGTGATAGAGCTCTGAGAAGTGATAGAGCTCTGAGAAGTGATAAAGCTCTGAGAAGTAATAGAACTGATAGAGCTCTGAGACGTATAGACATCTGAGAAGTCATAGAGCTCTGAGAAGTATAGAGATCTGAGAAGTATAGAGATCTGAGAAGTCATAGAACTGATAGAGCTCTGAGAAGTCATAGAACTGATAGAGCTCTGAGAAGTATAGAGATCTGAGAAGTCATAGAACTGATAGAGCTCTGAGAAGTATAGAGCTCTGAGAAGTCATAGAACTGATAGAGCTCTGAGAAGTCATAGAACTGATAGAGCTCTGAGAAGTGATAGAGCTCTGAGAAGTCAGAGCTCTGAGAAGTGATAGAACTGATAGAGCTCTGAGAAGTATAGAGACCTGAGAAGTATAGAGATCTGAGAAGTAATAGAACTGATAGAGCTCTGAGAAGTATAGAGACCTGAGAAGTATAGAGATCTGAGAAGTCATAGAGCTCTGAGAAGTATAGAGACCTGAGAAGTATAGAGATCTGAGAAGTCATAGAGCTCTGAGAAGTATAGAGATCTGAGAAGTCAGAGATCTGAGAAGTAATAGAACTGATATAACTCTGAGAAGTATAGAGCTCTGAGAAGTAATAGAACTGATAGAGCTCTGAGAAGTATAGAGATCTGAGAAGTCATAGAACTGATAGAGCTCTGAGAAGTATAGAGATCTGAGAAGTATAGAGATCTGAGATAACAGTATCATAACAAATCACAATCGGCACCAAACCCAAGAGGATTCTGAAAATCACCAAACAACATGAAGACACCTCTCCTTCCCAAGGTCCACACAGACTAACCCTGGTTAAAGGTAACAGACTAACCCTGGTTAAAGGTCACAGACTAACCCTGGTTAAAGGTCCACACAGACTAACCCTGGTTAAAGGTCACAGACTAACCCTGGTTAAAGGTCACAGACTAACCCTGGTTAAAGGTCACAGACTAACCCTGGTTAAAGGTCACAGACTAACCCTGGTTAAAGGTCACAGACTAACCCTGGTTAAAGGTCACAGACTAACCCTGGTTAAAGGTCACAGACTAACAGACTAACCCTGGTTAAAGGTCACAGACTAACCCTGGTTAAAGGTCACAGACTAACCCTGGTTAAAGGTCACAGACTAACCCTGGTTAAAGGTCACAGACTAACCCTGGTTAAAGGTCACAGACTAACCCTGGTTAAAGGTCACAGACTAACCCTGGTTAAAGGTAACAGACTAACCCTGGTTAAAGGTCACAGACTAACCCTGGTTAAAGGTAACAGACTAACCCTGGTTAAAGGTCCACACAGACTAACCCTGGTTAAAGGTCCACACAGACTAACCCTGGTTAAAGGTAACAGACTAACCCTGGTTAAAGGTCCACAGACTAACCCTGGTTAAAGGTCACAGACTAACCCTGGTTAAAGGTAACCCTGGTTAAAGGTCACAGACTAACCCTGGTTAAAGGTCACAGACTAACCCTGGTTAAAGGTCACAGACTAACCCTGGTTAAAGGTCCACACAGACTAACCCTGGTTAAAGGTAACAGACTAACCCTGGTTAAAGGTCACAGACTAACCCTGGTTAAAGGTCACAGACTAACCCTGGTTAAAGGTCACAGACTAACCCTGGTTAAAGGTCACAGACTAACCCTGGTTAAAGGTCCACACAGACTAACCCTGGTTAAAGGTCACAGACTAACCCTGGTTAAAGGTCACAGACTAACCCTGGTTAAAGGTCACAGACTAACCCTGGTTAAAGGTCACAGACTAACCCTGGTTAAAGGTCACAGACTAACCCTGGTTAAAGGTCACAGACTAACCCTGGTTAAAGGTCCACACAGACTAACCCTGGTTAAAGTCCAACAGTCCACACAGACTAACCCTGGTTAAAGGTCACAGACTAACCCTGGTTAAAGGTCACAGACTAACCCTGGTTAAAGGTCACAGACTAACCCTGGTTAAAGGTCACAGACTAACCCCCTGGTTAAAGGTCACAGACTAACCCTGGTTAAAGGTCACAGACTAACCCTGGTTAAAGGTCACAGACTAACCCTGGTTAAAGGTCACAGACTAACCCTGGTTAAAGGTTAACCCTGGTTAAAGGTCACAGACTAACCCTGGTTAAAGGTCACAGACTAACCCTGGTTAAAGGTCACAGACTAACCCTGGTTAAAGGTCACAGACTAACCCTGGTTAAAGGTCCACACAGACTAACCCTGGTTAAAGGTCACACAGACTAACCCTGGTTAAAGGTCACAGTCACAGACTAACCCTGGTTAAAGGTCACAGACTAACCCTGGTTAAAGGTCACAGACTAACCCTGGTTAAAGGTCACAGACTAACCCTGGTTAAAGGTCACAGACTAACCCTGGTTAAAGGTAACCCTGGTTAAAGGTCACAGACTAACCCTGGTTCACAGAAACCCTGGGTCACAGACTAACCCTGGTTAAAGGTCACAGACACAGACTAACCCTGGTTAAAGTCACAGTAACCCTGGTTAAACACAGACTAACCCTGGTTAAAGGTCCACACAGACTAACCCTGGTTAAAGGTAAAGGTCACAGACCCTGGTTAAAGGTCACAGACTAACCCTGGTTAAAGGTCACAGACTAACCCTGGTTAAAGGTCACAGACTAACCCTGGTTAAAGGTCACAGACTAACCCTGGTTAAAGGTCACAGACTAACCCTGGTTAAAGGTCACAGACTAACCCTGGTTAAAGGTAACCCTGGTTAAACACAGACTAACCCTGGTTAAAGGTCCACACAGACTAACCCTGGTTAAAGGTCCACACAGACTAACCTGGTTAAAGGTCACAGACTAACCCTGGTTAAAGGTCACAGACTAACCCTGGTTAAAGGTCACAGACTAACCCTGGTTAAAGGTCACAGACTAACCCTGGTTAAAGGTCACAGACTAACCCTGGTTAAAGGTCACAGACTAACCCTGGTTAAAGGTCACAGACTAACCCTGGTTAAAGGTCCTGGTTAAACACAGACTAACCCTGGTTAAAGGTCACAGACCCTGGTTAAGGTCACAGACCTGGTTAAAGGTCACAGACTAACCCTGGTTAAAGGTCACACCCTGGTTAAAGGTCACAGACTAACCCTGGTTAAAGGTCCACACAGACTAACCCTGGTTAAAGGTAACAGACCTGGTTAAAGGTCACAGACTAACCCTGGTTCACAGAAAGGTCACAGACTAACCCTGGTTAAAGGTCACAGACTAACCCTGGTTAAAGGTCACAGACTAACCCTGGTTAAAGGTCACAGACTAACCCTGGTTAAAGGTCCAACCCACAGACTAACCCTGGTTAAAGGTCCTGGTTAAACACAGACTAACCCTGGTTAAAGGTCACAGACTAACCCTGGTTAAAGGTCACAGACTAACCCTGGTTAAAGGTCACAGACTAACCCTGGTTAAAGGTAGGTCCACACAGACTAACCCTGGTTAAAGGTCTGGTTAAAGGTCACAGACTAACCTGGTTAAAGGTCACAGACTAACCCTGGTTAAAGGTCACAGACTAACCTAACCCTGGTTAAAGGTCACAGACTAACCCTGGTTAAACACAGACTAACCCTGGTTAAAGGTCACAGACTAACCCTGGTTAAAGGTCACAGACTAACCCTGGTTAAAGGTCACAGACTAACCCTGGTTAAAGGTCACAGACTAACCCTGGTTAAAGGTCCACACAGACTAACCCTGGTTAAAGGTCACAGACTAACCCTGGTTAAAGGTCACAGACTAACCCTGGTTAACCCTGGTTAAAGGTCACAGACTAACCCTGGTTAAAGGTCACAGACTAACCCTGGTTAAAGGTCACAGACTAACCCTGGTTAAAGGTCACAGACTAACCCTGGTTAAAAAGGTAAAGGTCACAGACTAACCCTGGTTAAAGGTCACAGACTAACCCTGGTTAAAGGTCCACACAGACTAACCCTGGTTAAAGGTCACAGACTAACCCTGGTTAAAGGTCACAGACTAACCCTGGTTAAAGGTCCACACAGACTAACCCTGGTTAAAGGTCACAGACTAACCCTGGTTAAAGGTCACAGACTAACCCTGGTTAAAGGTCACAGACTAACCCTGGTTAAAGGTCACAGACTAACCCTGGTTAAAGGTCACAGACTAACCCTGGTTAAAGGTCACAGACTAACCCTGGTTAAAGGTCACAGACTAACCCTGGTTAAAGGTCCAGACAGACTGGTTAAAGGTCACAGACTAACCCTGGTTAAAGGTCACAGACTAACCCTGGTTAAAGGTCCACACAGACTAACCCTGGTTAAAGGTCCACACAGACTAACCCTGGTTAAAGGTAACAGACTAACCCTGGTTAAAGGTCACAGACTAACCCTGGTTAAAGGTCACAGACTAACCCTGGTTAAAGGTCACAGACTAACCCTGGTTAAAGGTCACAGACTAACCCTGGTTAAAGGTCACAGACTAACCCTGGTTAAAGGTCACAGACTAACCCTGGTTAAAGGTCACAGACTAACCCTGGTTAAAGGTCACAGACTAACCCTGGTTAAAGGTCACAGTTAAAGGTCACAGACTAACCCTGGTTAAAGGTCACAGACTAACCCTGGTTAAAGGTCCACTGGTTAAACAGACTAACCCTGGTTAAAGGTCACAGACTAACCCTGGTTAAAGGTACACAGACTGGTTAACTGGTTAAAGGTCACAGACTAACCCTGGTTAAAGGTCACAGACTAACCCTGGTTAAAGGTCACAGACTAACCCTGGTTAAAGGTAACAGACTAACCCTGGTTAAAGGTAACAGACTAACCCTGGTTAAAGGTCACAGACTATACCTGGTTAAAGGTCACAGACTAACCCTGGTTAAAGGTCCACACAGACTAACTCTGGTTAAAGGTCACAGACTAACCCTGGTTAAAGGTCACAGACTAACCCTGGTTAAAGGTCCACACAGACTAACCCTGGTTAAAGGTCACAGACTAACCCTGGTTAAAGGTCACAGACTAACCCTGGTTAAAGGTCACAGACTAACCCTGGTTAAAGGTCACAGACTAACCCTGGTTAAAGGTCACAGACTAACCCTGGTTAAAAAGGTTAAAGGTCACAGACTAACCCTGGTTAAAGGTCACAGACTAACCCTGGTTAAAGGTCCTGGTTAAACACAGACTAACCCTGGTTAAAGGTGGTTAAAGGTCACAGACTAACCCTGGTTAAAGGTCACAGACTAACCCTGGTTAAAGGTCACAGACTAACCCTGGTTAAAGGTCACAGACTAACCCTGGTTAAAGGTCACAGACTAACCCTGGTTAAAGGTCACAGACTAACCCTGGTAACAGACTAACCCTGGTTAAAGGTCACAGACTAACCCTGGTTAAAAGGTCCACACAGACTAACTCTGGTTAAAAGGTCCACACAGACTAACCCTGGTTAAAGGTAACAGACTAACCCTGGTTAAAGGTCACAGACTAACCCTGGTTAAAGGTCACAGACTAACCCTGGTTAAAGGTCACAGACTAACCCTGGTTAAAGGTCACAGACTAACCCTGGTTAAAGGTCACAGACTAACCCTGGTTAAAGGTCACAGACTAACCCTGGTTAAAGGTCACAGACTAACCCTGGTTAAAGGTCACAGACTAACCCTGGTTAAAGGTCACAGACTAACCCTGGTTAAAGGTCACAGTAACCCTGGTTAAAGGTCACAGAAACACAGACTAACCCTGGTTAAAGGTCACAGACTAACCCTGGTTAAAGGTAACAGACTAACCCTGGTTAAAGGTCACAGACTAACCCTGGTTAAAGGTCACAGACTAACCCTGGTTAAAGGTCACAGAAACCCTGGTTAAAGGTCACAGACTAACCCTGGTTCACAGAAACCCTGGGTCACAGACTAACCCTGGTTAAAGGTCACAGACTAACCCTGGTTAAAGGTCACAGACTAACCCTGGTTAAAGGTAACAGACTAACCCTGGTTAAAGGTCACAGACTAAAGGTAACCCTGGTTAAAGGTCACAGACTAACCCTGGTTAAAGGTCAGACTAACCCAGACTAACCTGGTTAAAGGTCACAGACTAACCCTGGTTAAAGGTCACAGACTAACCCTGGTTTAACAGGTCACAGACTAACCCTGGTTAAAGGTCACAGACTAACCCTGGTTAAAGGTCACAGACTAACCCTGGTTAAAGGTCACAGACTAACCCTGGTTAAAGGTCACAGACTAACCCTGGTTAAAGGTCACAGACTAACCCTGGTTAAAGGTCACAGACTAACCCTGGTTAAAGGTCACAGACTAACCCTAAAGGTCACAGACTAACCCTGGTTAAAGGTCACAGACTAACCCTGGTTAAAGGTCACAGACTAACCCTGGTTAAAGGTCACAGACTAACCCTGGTTAAAGGTCCACACAGGTTAAAGGTAACCCTGGTTAAACCCTGGTTAAAGGTCCACACAGACTAACCCTGGTTAAAGGTCACAGACTAACCCTGGTTAAAGGTCACAGACTAACCCTGGTTAAAGGTCACCCTGGTTAAAGGTCACAGACTAACCCTGGTTAAAGACTAACCCTGGTTAAAGGTCACAGACTAACCCTGGTTAAAGGTCACAGACTAACCCTGGTTAAAGGTCACAGACTAACCCTGGTTAAAGGTCACAGACTAACCCTGGTTAAAGGTCACAGACTAACCCTGGTTAAAGGTCACAGACTAACCCTGGTTAAAGGTCACAGACTAACCCACAGACTAACCCTGGTTAAAGGTCACAGACTAACCCTGGTTAAAGGGTCACAGACTAACCCTGGTTAAAGGTCACAGACTAACCCTGGTTAAAGGTCACAGACTAACCCTGGTTAAAGGTCACAGACTAACCCTGGTTAAAGGTCACAGACTAACCCTGGTTAAAGGTCAGACTAACCCTGGTTAAAGGTCACAGACTAACCCTGGTTAAAGGACAACCTGGTTAAAGGTCACAGACTAACCCTGGTTAAAGGTCACAGACTAACCCTGGTTAAAGGTCACAGACTAACCCTGGTTAAAGGTCACAGACTAACCCTGGTTAAAGGTCACAGACTAACCCACAGACTAACCCTGGTTAAAGGTCACAGACCCTGGTTAAAGGTCACAGACTAACCCTGGTTAAAGGTCACAGACTAACCCTGGTTAAAGGTCACAGACTAACCCTGGTTAAAGGTCACAGACTAACCCTGGTTAAAGGTGGTTAAAGGTCCACACAGACTAACCCTGGTTAAAGGTCACAGACTAACCCTGGTTAAAGGTCCTGGTTAAACACAGACTAACCCTGGTTAAAGGTCACAGACTAACCCTGGTTAAAGGTCACAGACTAACCCTGGTTAAAGGTCACAGACTAACCCTGGTTAAAGGTCACAGACTAACCCTGGTTAAAGTCACAGACTCCACAGACTAACCCTGGTTAAAGGTCACAGACTAACCCTGGTTAAAGGTCACAGACTAACCCTGGTTAAAGGTAACAGACTAACCCTGGTTAAAGGTCACAGACTAACCCTGGTTAAAGGTCACAGAAAGGTCACAGACTAACCCTGGTTAAAGGTCCTAACCCACAGACTAACTAACCCTGGTTAAAGGTCACAACCCTGGTTAAAGGTCACAGTAACCCTGGTTAAAGGTCACAGACTAACCCTGGTTAAAGTCACAGTAACCCTGGTTAAAGGTCACAGACTAACCCTGGTTAAAGGTCCAACAGACTAACCCTGGTTAAAGGTCACAGACTAACCCTGGTTAAAGGTCACAGACTAACCCTGGTTAAAGGTCACAGACTAACCCTGGTTAAAGGTCACAGACTAACCCTGGTTAAAGGTCACAGACTAACCCTGGTTAAAGGTAACCCACACAGACTAACCCTGGTTAAAGGTCCACACAGACTAACCCTGGTTAAAGGTAACTAACCCTGGTTAAAGGTCACAGACTAACCCTGGTTAAAGGTCACAGACTAACCCTGGTTAAAGGTAACCCTGGTTAAAGGTCACAGACTAACCCTGGTTAAAGGTCACAGTAACCCTGGTTAAAGGTCACAGACTAACCCTGGTTAAAGGTCACAGACTAACCCTGGTTAAAGGTCACAGACTAACCCTGGTTAAAGGGTAACCCTGGTTAAAGGTCACAGACTAACCCTGGTTAAAGGTCACAGACTAACCCTGGTTAAAGGTCACAGACTAACCCTGGTTAAAGGTCACAGACTAACCCTGGTTAAAGGTCAAAGACTAACCCTGGTTAAAGGTCACAGTTGGTTAAAGGTCACAGTCACAGACTAACCCTGGTTAAAGGTCCACACAGACTAACCCTGGTTAAAGGTCCACACAGACTAACCCTGGTTAAAGGTCACAGACTAACCCTGGTTAAAGGTCACAGACTAACCCTGGTTAAAGGTCACAGACTAACCCTGGTTAAAGGTCACAGACTAACCCTGGTTAAAGGTCACAGACTAACCCTGGTTAAAGGTCACAGACTAACCCTGGTTAAAGGTCCACACAGACTAACTCTGGTTAAAGGTCACAGACTAACCCTGGTTAAAGGTCACAGACTAACCCTGGTTAAAGGTCCACACAGACTAACCCTGGTTAAAGGTCACAGACTAACCCTGGTTAAAGGTCACAGACTAACCCTGGTTAAAGGTCACAGACTCACAGACTAACCCTGGTTAAAGGTCACAGACTAACCCTGGTTAAAGGTCACAGACTAACCCTGGTTAAAGGTCACAGACTAACCCTGGTTAAAGGTCACAGACTAACCCTGGTTAAAGGTCACAGACTAACCCTGGTTAAAGGTCACAGACTAACCCTGGTTAAAGGTCACAGACTAACCCTGGTTAAAGGTCACAGACTAACCCTGGTTAAAGGTCACAGACTAACCCTGGTTAAAGGTCACAGACTAACCCTGGTTAAAAGGTCCACACAGACTAACCCTGGTTAAAGGTCCACACAGACCCTGGTTAAAGGTAACAGACTAACCCTGGTTAAAGGTCACAGACTAACCCTGGTTAAAGGTCACAGACTAACCCTGGTTAAAGGTCACAGACTAACCCTGGTTAAAGGTCACAGACTAACCCTGGTTAAAGGTCACAGACTAACCCTGGTTAAAGGTCACAGACTAACCCTGGTTAAAGGTCCACACAGACTAACCCTGGTTAAAGGTCCACACAGACTAACCCTGGTTAAAGGTCCACACAGACTAACCCTGGTTAAAGGTAACAGACTAACCCTGGTTAAAGGTCACAGACTAACCCTGGTTAAAGGTCACAGACTAACCCTGGTTAAAGGTCACAGACTAACTCTGGTTAAAGGTCACAGACTAACCCTGGTTAAAGGTCACAGACTAACCCTGGTTAAAGGTCACAGACTAACCCTGGTTAAAGGTCACAGACTAACCCTGGTTAAAAGGTCCACACAGACTAACTCTGGTTAAAAGGTCCACACAGACTAACCCTGGTTAAAGGTCACAGACTAACCCTGGTTAAAGGTCACAGACTAACCCTGGTTAAAGGTCACAGACTAACCCTGGTTAA